>NW_017306448.1:3368184-3417773 GCF_000935625.1 Nanorana parkeri | reverse complement strand
ATCTACCAGTGGCTGTGTAAGCCTTCCAATAAGAGAAGGCCTTATCAATAGTGTTTCAGCCCAATCACAGCGCTCCCTTATACATTATGAAAGTAACAAATGAGAACAAATTAACCAAAAATAAATATACAATGTGTAACAAAAGTGTCCTTGAATATATCAATCAAGAGTCCATAACAGGAAGTAGGTTGAACCTGATGGACATGTGTATTTTTTCAATCTGACTAACTATGTAACAGTCCAACAGTGTGATTGTTAATGCTTATCCACACCACATAAATTGTAAAATCCCAGTAGACACAGAAGCAGGTCCTACCCCATCCACCTTTACTGTGCTCCCATGTTCACAGAAATCTCACCACAGGTGATGCGACCTTGTAAATATATACTGTACATAGATCAAAAGAAAGGATCTGAACATCAATTCCCCTTCTCTCTCCCTAATTCACACATTGGGTCAGCTTATAATTTCGCCACCATTGTCATGAGGTTCCCAACAATATCAGTATCCCTTCATAGACAGATAAACAACACAGAAAAACTCATAGGGTAAAAAAGCTTTTTATTATATAAAAGAGATAAGATCAAAGTGCACTTACATAACATGTGCTTAGTCCAGCACAAGAACATAAGTTCCTGAAGCAAATATAAAGGTCAACAATGTTCCAAGCCTAGGGCTATTTTCTCCCAAGAAAAAAAAAAACTGCAACAGTGTCAGTAGTCTACACTTAACGCATTTCGTCATCCACAGACTTCCTCAAGAGAGGAAAATGTTTAAAATAGCAAGATTTATTGTTTTTCATGTACATTTTTTTAGTTTTCAATAGAGTATAGAAGTGTCCTTATTGCTGTAGTCACATTTGTGTTACTGTTTGCGTCCCCTTTAAAAGATTTCCCATCACTTCTTGTATAGACCCGAGAAAAGGAAGCAACAGAATTTCTTTAACAAGAACACAGCATCTTTTTTATGTTGATTGTTTCAATGCTGTTACCTGAAAGAGGTTCTAATAGACCTTCTATTTCTATGGTCTTATTTTTGATTCACCCCGGTGCCAACTCGTGTCCCTTTGGCACTTTTTATGCAGCTCCTGGGGCCTTTGCAGAGAGTAGTATGTGTTTTCCTTAATTAGGTAAGTGAAGAAAAAATATATTCAAGTCTTGTAGTGGTTCAATGGTTTGGTTTATTTCTTATACAGTGCATTACTTTTCTGTGCCACCACTTTTAATTTTTTAATATTTATTCCTGTGATCTTTTATAATGGATCTTATGTGTTGCAAGTAATTTTTTCTCAAAGACTTTCTTACTAATTTAGAGATAGAATTACTGTGTTGTTATTAAAAAAATATTTTCCTTCCTGTTCCAGGGTTCACAAAGGAAGTTTTTATTTATTCATTTTATTACTGATATTATATAGCACCAGCAATTTACACAGTGCTTTACATAGATTCACATTTACATCAGTCACTGCCCTCAAGGTGCTTACAATCTTTGGTCCCTATCTCACATGCATATACACAGGGCCAATCTAATGTTTTTTCCACCCTCACCCTGCAGCGCCGTAAGGCGCCCACCTTACTTGCCTTGCGCTAGCGCCGGGCCTGCAGGGAGAACATGCAAACTCCTTGAGTAGAAATCATCCCAATGGAGACAGCAATAAAAACATGAAAATATCTAACCCTTCCCTGCACTATCCACAACTAAAGCTGGCCATACACCTATAGATTTTCTATGGTCAGATGGAAAAAGTGCAACTAAACTGTGTGGATGGAGGAATCTCTCGCTGGGCCAAGCCTCAGTATCTTGCTAGTTGGCGCTGCTGGCTGTCAAAACACCTGAACAATCTTATTGGATGCAGGAATTGTTCATGTATTTTGAGAACCAGCGCGGCCAATTCACAAAACCGGCCTCCCATGTGTAGCCAGTGGTGCCCCATGAGAGTTTAACAGGTCACATAAGAAGACTCTCCTCCAATTCATTTTCCACTGAATTCCTCCTATTCCATCCATTGCCTTTAGAGTGCTAAAGCTAGTAGAGCACATTTATAAGGTACATTTTACAAATATGCTGTGTTTTTTCTTTTAATGTAAAGTACAGTATGGGTGCGGAGTATTGTGGTCATACTGCTGCACTGCACTTTGAATGATCCCCTAAAAAGAGTTGTGGCCAGAGTAAAGCACCCTCCTAGCCTTTACAGCCAAGGAAGGTGCCATCTTTAGCCTCTATTTGGATTGCTGTTGCCATGGCACTGCACATCTGATCAGCTATGACACCAGCCATTTGAGGGCTGAAACAAGCACACTGGCCACCTTGCCAGTTTGCATACCTTAAAAGTAACTTTTTTTACTTAAAGGCAGTAAAAGTTGTGGGTAAAGTTGCATTTAATAACAATTTGATCTCGACAGATTCAAACTTTTCCAAATTAACAAGACAAATCAATCAAATTGAAATATGTGCAGCAGTTTGAGAAGGAGGAAAGCAATCTGCGACAGATTAGGTCATCTTAGGTGATGGCAGCATTTGACAGATACAAGCTTTCCAAACTAGGCCATAGCATCCAGCTAAACCTGAGATAACTGTCAGCCCAAAATACTGGCATCTTATTAGGGACAAAGAAGGTCTAAAACAGAAAAAAAGCAAAGACACTGCCTATTAGCTCTGTAAAGTCCGTTACCTACCAATAAGGTTATTTTGCCATTATATTACTGTAACAGTAAAGACCGCACACCGGGGGTCAGTTTTAATTAGGACTCGGAAGCAGCATTTTTTGGAGGGGTTTACTAATGAAACTGACATTTGATGAGTGATTATTTGGAAGTCCTGAGATCAAGTGGCACGCAGTATTTCACAGTTCAGATACCGTATCTTTTTAGAAGATGTTAAGAAATAATTACCGCAAATATCTGAGAAAGTTTAAATAACCTTTTAACTTGATTAAGTCATTAGTTGAGTTGTTAATTTATGAGCTTAGAGGGCTATGAATAAATTATTAATTGCAATTAAAGTTTGGCCACGATTCAGAAGTCATCTTGAATCTTCAGTGAAAGGGATAAAATAATTTACTTTAATGTGAATTTTAAACATGTATTTCAGATTTAAAGGCAATAGTGTTAGAATGTGCTGTAAAATATTGTCTGGGCTAAATCCACACCCTTGAAATCCATGGTAATGTTTTATTTTATTTTCAAGGTCACTAACGGATAAAGGGATTAATAACAGCACTCAACATGTCTTCCTAGTCTGTATTTGGTATGTCAGTTTAAAGGGTTTATGACAACTGAAAACTATAATCTTTTATCTGAAAATGAGTGTCACTAAAAGTGAATAAAGAGTGTATACTGTAAGTTTATATGCTAAAGAGGACATTTGCCTCAGATATATTTAAAAATGGTACCTGCAGTACCCTGCAAGAGAAGAGCCATTATACTCACCTCTCCACTGGTCTAGTATGTATCTCCCACCTCCCTCTGCTTTAGTACTGCAGCCTCTGTCAGTGTCATTGGCATTCCATTTAGTTGTATGGTTCCATCCACCGAACCCTATATCACTGTTGACTCCTGTGTTGATGTAAGGGTTGGAGGAAGGAGCCACCGTCCATGGCGGTAGACAAATGCTAAAACCACTGATGGAGGCTGCAGCATTGGAATGTAGGGGCCACTAGAGAGTTGAGTATAATGGCTCTTTTCTTGTAGGGTAATGCGGGTACCATATTTGTAGAGATTGACAAAGTCTCTTCAAGTGCATGCATTATATGTAATGTGTAAGTGAAATATTTACAGTTATTAATCACCCCTTGCAGATCACAGAACTCCAACTGACAATGCCGTTATCTGCTTTTTTCCTGAAGGATTTAGCCATCTTTGTTCAAAACATTATTTAGAGTCGGCATAAACTTTTTGAACAAGGATGCTGGATCAGAATTGACACACTCATGTATATCCTGAGGTTTCTGCGGTTCCTGGCATTTTTGGCACTAAGTCTAGAGCACTTGTCAACATGGAGCTTTTGATGGTTTTTGGTGAAGAAAAGGAGGAGAAACTAACACAGTGCTTCCAAGTTTTCTTAACTTTCTAACCTATGCCTAATTTTTAGGCTGACACTTAACATGGTAACATAATTGTCCACCAACCTAAACCCTAACCCATAAAACAGATACATGGGTAAAGTCTTTAAAAAGTGCTAGTAGGTACTGGTAGGCTTTTATTTTAGACTCTTTAAGTCTATTCTGTCATGAAAGCGTGTATCTTACTTGCCAACAATTTTATTCTGATTGTATACTGAGGCACACATGAGCAGCTCAGTGTACAGTCTGAGCATACCTTGGGTGCCGAGATCAATTAATTCCCATGCACATGCACAGGAGTCACTTCAACCCGGGCTGAGCAAACCACTGAAAATGGCAAACCCAGAAGAAGAATATGTGGAAATATGTCAGTGGTGGCAACAAGGGAGATTGCAGCTCTTGGATTGCTGATGAGGAGACAGAGTTACCAAGTATGCTGTGTAATATATTGCAGCTTACAAGTCCTAAGATTTAGTGGCTGCATCAATAATTTTTCAGGTTAGTAACGCATTTCCTACCCTAGGTGGACAACACCTATTCACTGTACTGTGTCTGAGGAGCAGTGTTGTAACACTAGGACAGAAGGTGTGTGTTGGGACTATGGGCAACCTCCCCCTCTCTTCCTCTTCATAACATAGGAAAAGTTGTTAAGTGGTACACAGTTGTAAACCAGTACAAAGCTAACTAATAATAGTTCAGCACTGGGAGAATGCAAATTAAGTAACACGCTGATTGGATTTCTGGCAGGATCAATATGTTGCACTTTTTAATCCGATTTAGCAAAATCCTTTAGGTGGTATATTTAAAAGACCAAAAGGGAGCATATCAGAGTTCATAGTAGAAGGTTTATATGCACTGTGATGCTAACCCAGCTTTCTGAAATAGCTAAACACACAGTTTACAGACAGATAATACTAGAGGGGAAAATAGGAATATGAAATCCTTATAAACATTTTGTCCTAGTTCTCAGCTTTTCTCCTTCTCACCAGTTTCCACTGGAGCATCTAATGACGTGTTTCTTAACGCTGATACCTGTATTAGGTGCGTGCTGTGTTTCAAGGTCTCTCAAATATCTGAAGGTGGTAGCAGGCAACACAAGTACTCAGAAACTGTACATGTCTTCTTTTACATCTGTTAGTGGAGGATACATTAAGATCTAAGATGTAGGCTTCTCATGAAAAAACGGGTCAGAAGTGTTAAAAAAAAATACCTATATACCAAATCACAGATACATGCCTGCTTACACCAAGCTATTTTCAAACAAAGCAGAAGTGCCAGAACAACCATATTTTTAACTTAAAGCATAATTCAACCCAAACGCAAAATTTTAATATATTGCACCTTACCAATCCTTAAATGTGGTGGCTGCATTAGTTTTCTGTTTAGACTTTTTTCACATATAAGGTCGCTTATGAGGGTAACCATAGCCAAGCATCAATTCAAAACTGAAACATGGAGCAGAAATAGTTAGGAACACAACCAAGGTCTGGACAGGTAGAGGACAATCAAGGTAAGGATAGGCAAGCAGCCAGATACAGAACGTACAACAAGGCCTGAGGTAGAAGAGGGCAGGTTCAGGGAGATCAGGTGTAGGAAGGTAAACAGGGTTTTGGCAGAATGAGAGCAGGTACGAACCAGGCATTTAAATGAGCTAGAAGACAGGGCCAAGAAATCAGCAATGATGGGGTAGCTAGTACTATTCTGAGGACAATGCTGAGAGCACAGGAACAAGAAAGGTAAACAGATAAAGGATGCTAAGCTTATACAGAAGCACACCCTAGCAACAGCAACCTGGCCTCTACAGCAGGCAATCAGCGTAAGAACTTGGGCGTGCTTTAAAAGGAGTAAGGACCAGTTAGGAGGCATGGACCTGGCCAGACATGTGAATTGATAAATAAGGCACAGAATTTCTGTAGCACAGAAATCCAGCAAAAGCCATACCAGACTGCAGGAAACAGAGTAAACAAAGGCATACAGATGGGCCCAAGAAGGATAGGAGGAAGAGGAGGAAGAGCAACAGGTGGATAAGGTAGACCCAGGGAAGACAGGGAATGCAACAACAGGAAACTTCAACCTGAACAAAAGGACACGTTATACAGAGCTCACCAGCCAACCTCTTAATGGTCAACGCCACCACTGATGGAGAAGCAGGCTGCTGCTGACTACTGGGTGGAGGAACCCATTGCAGGTATCCTTGGCATAGGGTGAATGACACAGGTGATTGTTGTTATATGTAGCCTTGAAACTGTTTAGGTGCACAATCCTGTTCTGCCTTTTTGTCCAACAGAGGGAAACAGTGTCAATTAAAGCGAGCCTGGACCCAATGGGAATTATTATGTAGTAAGAGGTTCATGGGCAGTTGGGTAAAGAAATGTAGAAAACTCCTTTCAATAACATAAACTGAAAGTTCTGTATTTTCCACAGTAATTGTCAAGATTTATTGTTATGAATTTAATGCAGTGCTTTAGAAAGTCATTTTTGTTTTCAATAACGCACGCATGTCAGACAACAGCAAACATTATGCTAAAATCAAGCCAAAGCCGGGAGAGCAAGTATTTATCTGATAGAACATTTCTATCATGGGAATTTCTCCCCTTGTACTAGAGCTATGCTTGTTTTCCAAAGTGGAAGTTTCATTTGCATTGTTGTAGTGTCAGTTCCAATTATTAGGAACAGTCTCTATTCTAGTTACCGTTTCCTTTGTTGGCTGAACAGATGAAATGACTCATCTGTGATTGCAAGCCCCAAATGAGTTGTCCAGTTGCTATCAATCCCATTTTTCTAGGGGTTTTATTAGAGAAAAACAGTCAAGGTAAAAATATTTGTATAGCTTTTTGAAATTCTATCATGGACAAATGGAATATCTGTCTGTCTGTCTGTCTGTCTGTCTGTCTATCTATCTATCTATCTATCTATCTATCTATCTATCTATCTATCTATCTATCTATCTATCTATCTATCTATCTATCTATCCTGTCAGAAATATATTTTTCTATCTTGCTTTACTCCAGACCACATGTAGGAGACCTTAATTTGTAACAGTATACCTAGCTCCAACCAAATACACAGTTTCAATGCATACATATGGTCTGTTTTTCTCTTTCACTCTTGTAATTCAAATATCCCTGTTACACTGTGCAATTAGTTGGTTGACACAACATTTTCTTTGTAGCCATGACGTAACACTGTTGGTGATCTCCTGAGCCTGCTGATTTGACATTGAAAGAGCAGCAGCACACCAGTGAGGTCAGCCCTTAGCTCCCCTAGCACTACATGTTAGTTCTCAGGCGTAGACCATACACTATACACTACACTACACTGGCCATACACTAGTTGATTTTCGAAAGAACTTTCCTACAAAAGTTTTGTTTGACTTTCTTTTAGTTGATGGGGTCAAATCGATCATCGATTTTGACCAAAGTAACTAGAAAAGTTAAAGGAGCAGGGTGGAACATTTTTCTTGAACAAACAAAATTCTAACAGTGAATGTGGTTTTCATTCGGAAAACTCCATTCATTCAAAAATCAAATGTTAAAATAAAACAATATTTAGTTGGACATTCACCAAGTCTCTGATTACATTATTGGGTGGTAAAGAAAAAAGAAAGATAATTTATTTGGAAATCTATTTGTGTTTTGCCAGCTTTAGTCGTCTGTGAATTAGTACCCGATTGGTTTTGCTGACCCTTCCTGAGTCCTGCTGTACTGGAGATTTGGGGCAAATAATTGAAAGACGAAACTCAGGTACCTATGATACCAGTATATAGAATACATTTATTTTTAACAAGTACCTAATTAGAGTAAATGATAGGTATACTTAAAATGCAGGAGTTTTCCAGCAACAAGCTCTGTTAATTAGCAAATAAAACCTAATTAGAATGTTCTTGCAATATTTCAAAACAACAGAGGACTCAGTTTGAATACATTTTGCAAAGCATATGGGAAAGTCACTCTCAATCATCAAGTTTGCACGGCGTAGTTGTGATAGTTGTTAAACTTTGTCGAGACCTACCAGGAGGGTAACCAAATCTCTGCTGATAGAGGCAGTGCTGTGTAAAGACAAGGCTTGCCGATGCCCAGAGGAGACCTTGCATGTGTATGAACTTAAAACAGCAAACAGACAAAATGGTAAATGATGCTGGAAAATCTTATTATATTCCTCTGGAGATCAGTCTTAAAGGGCACATTTAAAGGGCCTTGAAGAGAAAAAAAAATCAGTAATAATGCAAAATGAAAAACAGTTTGTTGCTATCTTTTTTAGAGCACTTGATGTTGTGCTTTTGTGGGTTCTACAAACATCACTGAACACACTGCAAATAGAACAGTAACTCCTAGTCCATCTACTTTCTTTGACTATAGGACATTGTCCCTAGTTGTTGTGAATAGAGCTTCTCTCTTTGACTTCCCAGCAGTTTCTGCTTGTATGGAAACAGTTGAGGGATTTAGAATTTACATGTCTTTGGTGTTTCTTTAGTGTACCAGGAAATGCCAGAATTGCAGGTAGGCAGAACTGAGTGTGGGAAGCCAGGGGTGGCTTTTCAGTTGTGCTGCCTCAAGTGGCCTAGTGGCTGGGAACACTGGCCTTTGGATCTGGAGAGTCATTGATAACTTTGTCTAAGTAATGGTCGTTTTTTGTCTGGCCTGATGTACTCCAGTAAAAGGATTTTCTACTTTCCCTTCACATACATTCATTTTCTTCCTGAGCATTTTGTTGGCTGAATTAGTGCGCCAAGTTCTGCAATGTTCCAGCTTTACTATACTCATTCACAAATGTCTATCTTCCACTGTGACCAGCTTAAATGTATCTCAAAAGGTTTGAGCAGGTCCATGGAGCCAAACCCATTATGAAGAACTGCACACAACATAATTCACCCTGCCTTCCTTGGCTTGAGAAGAGTCATAAGGGACTTTAGTAAGTTTCCTGCTGCCATTTTTTTCTCCGTTGGCATAAGTAATTATGCATTATGTTTCCCTTCTAAAATGTATAAACATATACAATAAATACATCACTGTTTTATTTTTTACTTTTTAAGTTTATACATTAATAAATGCTTTATATGTTTTTTTTTTTTACTATTTAATATTTTGCCAATAAACATTTAAAGTGTCTATAAAGCCAAATGTACAAATGCAATATCACTTCCCCATATTATTGTGTGATGTAATAGTACCAATCCTTTTTTTATTTCCGGGAATAAAAGTCTAAAATATTCTATCGTTCCTGCAAGTTTCTCCTCTCTGTGCATGCATGAGACTATGCTATCTACAGGCTCTCTACCTGCTGTACAGTCACATGCTGCTGCCATTGCTCCTAGCAAAGTTTTGGCTACACACAGTGTGCTCTCCTCTTCTATGCTTTTGTAGCACACATTACAGCTTTCAGGCAGTTCCTGCAGAATAATTAACAGTGGCTCTTACATGGAGATTCACTGTTATCCTGTAGCAGGACAATCCAGCAGGCACGCTGAGGCTTAGTACAACACATTCCATGAGCACTGCAGACTGGATGAGGTAGATACCGGCGCTGCTGTAAAAAATGTTTTAGTGAATGTTATATTAAACTTTGCAACAAGAGAGGAGATGAAGCATTACAGAAACTTTAACACAGGGTTCACTCATGACCATTGCACCAGGGTGCAATATGGGTTTTCTAATGAGGGAGAAAACCCATATTGTAGACTGAAAACACGAAGTGCACAGCTCCCCCCTATCATGCATCCCCGCAATCCACATTCGGTGCACGGATGACTCTCTTCCGGAGTAATACGTTCAAAAGCTTTGGAACCAGCACGCGATAATCTTCCAAAGAAATTCAAACTTTATTCCACATGCATCTGTACAAGGCACAACCGCATATTGCACTCTCTCTCTGATTGAAACGTAGGAAGGCCAATCTAAATCAAGCAGATAGGATTTGGGATGCATCACTGCTCTAAACTTGAGCAAACAAGTGTTTTTCAGCACAGCAGCTAAAAATAGACACATGAAAACCAGCATAGAGCTGCACCGACTGGCCCTACATTATTGTGCAATATCAAACTGTGTCAATAATATTTTTATTGTATTTTATAGATCTGATCATAAGACAATAAGAACAAAACAACGATATGTTTTCCTTAGAAAACATCATTGGCTGTAATTTGTATCCATCATGCCTCTTGTTGTCATTTTTCTGGTTGCTTGTTGGGCAGACAAAGGAGGCAGTCACATGCGACTGACCATAAGAGCAAAATAGGAAGCAATCCAGACACAAGTTGGGGGCATAAAGAAATTATTCAGCACCACAAGCCCCATTGCTAGTATATTATTAATCATATTTTTTGGCCTTTGTTTACAGTGGAACTGAATTTAAAAAGTGAATATTTGCTATACTATAGGGAAAAAGTAGTACCCTAAAAAAATTACTTTGCCTGGAATTGTTTCTTAAAAACAGCAGTGCACTTCCTGGTATCTAAGGGTGCATATGCACTCCTGTGCCTACAGCCTCATCTACAGTTTGAATCTAAGGCACAGCTGCCTCTCAATGCTACTGTCAGCAGATTTGGACTGACATTTGGTGATGTCACTACTGTGCTGCTCATTGTTCTCCTTGCTGTATGCTGTGACATCAGGAAGCAAAACCCTGGTAATACCACTTTATGGCCTGTAGATGAAGGTGAGGAGCAAAGGAAATAAATACTTATTCACCTTCATCTGGTGGCCATAATGCAATAATACTGGATGACATTTGAAAATACACTGCCTGACTAAAAAAAAAAGTTACACACACTAATATTTTGTTGGACCACCTTTAGCTTTGGTTACTACATGCATTTGCTGCAGCATTGTTTTGATAAGCTTATGCAGTGTCACAACATTTATATCTGTTCAGAGTTGCATTCATTTTTCACCAAGATCTTGTAGTTATGATGGGACATTTGGACCACTGTGTAAAGTCTTCTCCAGCACATCCCAAAGATTCTCAATGGGGTTAAGGTCTAGACTTTGTGGTAGTCAATCCATGTTGGAAAATTATGTATCATGCTCCCTGAACCACTCCTTCACAATTTGAGTCCGACGAATCCTGGTATTGTTATTTTGGAATATGCCCATTGTGCCATCAGGGAAGAAAAAATCCATTCATGGAAAAACCTGGTCATTCAGTATATTCAGGCAGGCAGCATTTTTTGGGGACATATTATTGCTGAACCTAGACTACTTATCTAGTGGAAGGCTCATAACTATTTGCTTAGCTAGATCCAGATGGTGACGTTTTTCTTTTTTTGGTCAGGCAGTGTACACTTGATTTATGAAGAACATATAGCAAGAAGGTTTGTTTTGTGCATCCATTCTCAAAGAACAAACATTCACAGAGATTTGCAGTGACAATGGCTTTGCAAATTGTTTATAAATAGACCCCTAAGGGTTATTGTCAATTACTGTACACACTTTAGCAAATAACAGGCATGCATTAGCGTGTAATTGGAAAACATTCACTATTATGGTCTGGTATAGAATATAAGGGGATTGAGCAACATGACACTATACTACACCTCAGAAAGGAAAATACTTGGTAAATTGCATCATCCACTTAGACTCTCACATGAGGTGCGACATTGGTGCTTCGTGTAGAAAATAAATAGCTCTACAGCTAAAAGCAATGTCTGTTCCTATAAAAAGTTCATCCATACGTAGTTATATGGAAATGAGGACGTGACTGCTGTTGAGAAGGGAAGCAGACGTATGTTAGTGTGAATCTGCCTAGAGCGTTTCCACTGCACTGAGCACGACTAATGAGGTACTCATGAGGTAGAAGTGTCATGTCCTGGGGCATACGGAACTCATCACCACCATTGTCCCTGACATGGGACAACCGGGGTCTTGTAGCCATGCAGCGGGAGGGTTCACTGGTCTGATGTACTGTGTGCTGTGAGGGAATCCATCAGAGTATTATTGTTGTTGTGTCATCTTAGATAAGGTGTTAAAGTAATATGAACATGTAAATCATGAGTGTGATTTGCTATATAAAAAAAATCTGACTGTACATTCGACTTTAAATCTACCAACAACTATGTAGTGCAAGGGCCTGTATGATTGGATACAAATGAATTGGATAGTTAAGATAGGTCCTCATTTTTCATTGTTTTGGTAAATCTAAAGGAAGATTCTATAGTCAGATTGTACTTAAAGCAGAACTCCAGCCAAAAAAACAAGATAAATATTTAAAAAACCCACTAAAAGATACATAAAAAATGCTGTATTTGCTTAAATATTTGCGTTCATTCCAGAGCTTTCTCCCCACAGTACTTTGTTGCTGCTACTAGATGTCCTCAGTCTCATGACCAGCATCATTCAACCCACTTCCTCTGAACTCAGGTCAAACCCAGCCTGTGACTGGACAGTGAAAGGAGTAGCAGCACATTGATGAGCTCATCTTTCTCTCACTCTTCTCTCTCAGCAAGTGAAGTGATTGGCTCCTTGTACTGCATCTTCCTCTCAAAGTCCATCCCTGCTATACTGCAAAAACTGATACCAGGTCAAATTCAGAAGCTTACACTTATTTTCAGTGTGCCAAATTGTCAAATTCAGAAACTTACACGAATTAAAAAGAATATATTTGTTTTAATGATTACAGAGCTCCCATCTCATTCCTGACTGTAAAAATCCCAAAATGTTGGGTGCAGCAGTGAAAAGAGGTTGGCGCCACATTTGCAGACAAGAAAAATCAAGAGTCACCGGCACTCTCATACTGATGGAAGCCTGTGACTTCTCCTGATTTTTCTTATTTTATCTACCTGCCGTTCAGCTTTAAAGTATAATCCCAGCCAAATGTTTTCTTGTTTTGGATAGACTGAGAAAGAATTAGAACCCCTGTTACGTATAACTGCTATCTTGAGTTCTGGATTTCCCCTCATGTCCTATCTTGGAGACAATGGTATTAAGAGAGAGTTCAGCTTTAACAAACATACATGCCATTGAAATGTAAAGATTAGACCTCACCTCTCCCATCCATCCAACACTGTTACTTTTCAGCTCATTAATCATATCTGAGCCCCTGGCTTGAACAACCAAGCACCCATAAACCCAAACTCTTGGGATTCTCCCCTCCTAATGCCTCTTTAAAAATTACTTACTATTCAAATTTCAGCTGGAAAACCTCCTTTACTGCCAATACTATTGCTCTGCAAATCTTTTTGATTTGGATCATAACATCTAAACTGACCCACTCCTCAGCAAATTAATTTTATACCCTGGAATAACCACCAGCTCCTAAAACCCAATCCATTCCTGACACACAACTTTGGCTTAAACAGGGATGCTCTTTATAAACCAGATGTTGGACAATGGTCACTTCACCAATTATCAATTTCTCAAATCAAACTACACATTTGAATGCCTCCTCTCTTCTACAAATTGGTTTTAAAAAGCATTTAATTGGAGGCCTATGTAGCTTTTTACTCACCCCAAAACATTTATCTAATGTATCAAAGTCATTTTGAGCTTAGATAGGCCACATTCTCAAATTAGATGCAGAGGAATTGGAAATAGCCCCAGAGATGCCAAATAAGATCTACCCCTGTCGTGGAGAAATACTTACTCAAACATATATCTAACACAATGCAAACGTAACCCCTAGGTGACTTTCTGGATTCCAACCTATTGATAAAAATCTGTCCCCACTGGATCTGTTTCACTGAGCCAGAAAGGGATGGGAAATCCAAAGTTTTCATATGCCACATGGCATAAATGGTTCAAGAACGGTTTGAGGAACACAACAACGAGTTTAAGGTGTTGAATTGGCCTCCAAATTCTCCAGATCTCAATCCAATCAAGCATCTGTGGGTTGTGATAGAAAAACAAGTTTCATCCATGATGGCCCCACCTCACACCTTATAGGACTTAACGGATTGGTGCCAGATACCACAGCATACCTTCAGAGGTATAGTGGAGTCCATGCCTTGATGGGTCAGTGCTGTTTGGTGGCAAAAGGAGGACCTACTTACTATTAGGCGGCTGGTCATAATGTTATGCCTGATGTCACTGATGTTTATGTGTTATAAAAAGTAACTCTTTCATTAAACAAACCCCCAAAAAACAGACAAGTATAAAGGTCGCTACACATACTTGCAGTAGCTTTCCGTTCCCCGCTATGCCCCAGTGTCAATTTGTTAGACATGTGTGATTTGTTTCGTTCCAAATTAAAATTTGTACGATTTTTCACAAAGTCGTACATTCGGATGCATCCAAATTTCCGAATGACAGAAATAACAAATCTGAATGTTTGATAACGAAATTTGGATGCATACATTCGGAACGAAACACAATAAGCGGGAGGGCTGTCATTTACCACTCTCTGGCTTCTCTGACTTGTATCCCGAATGAAAACAAAGTAACACAATATTGTTACAAAATGTCAATGAAGAAAGAAGCCGGGAGATCTATGTTATTCTGTAACAGCTTCTGCTTCTTTGTGGACACTTCGATCCCAAATATAAAGAATCTGACAACTGTCACAAAATACACAAAAGTGTTAAACTGTTCACAGAAATAATAATTATTTTTCCGGGCAGCTGCCTGGCAGGGCAGGCCATACCATACCAGGCCACATGCTCCTGCATTGGAAACACCCGGGACCCCCTGGAAAAGCACTTTGTCACCATGCTGTTGGGGACAAGGGTCTCTTCCCCACAACCCTGGCCTGGTGGTTGTGGGAGTCTGCGGGCAGGGGGGCTCATTTGCATCTGGGTACCTGCTTCCGTAAAGGGGCACCCAGATGGTGCCCCCCTCCTTGTGAATGAATAAGGGGTAGTTGTACCCCTACTTATTCACTAAAGAGTTAAATAAAATATAAATAAATACACAACACCTTCCTTTAATTGAACAAAAAAACACAACACTGATTTTTGACAGTTCCTTTTTTTTTTTTTTTAAAGGGAAAAAAATGTCCCACCAACTCTTTCCAGCATGGGCCGACAAATGAAAAAAAAACTAAAAACTTCCCGATGCAATGTTTACATCTGGCAGTGGGCAGAAATAAACAAAGCCTGCTATTGGCTATTTAAAATCAAAATAGCCAATAGCAGGCTGGCTAATGTACCGACTGATGTCAGTCACAGAGGAGCGGACCTGAGAGAGAACTTTCTATCTCAAGTCTGCTCCTCTGCAGGAGCAATAGCCATTCTGCTATTGGCAATTGTAAATTGCAATAGCTAATAACAGAATGGGTATTGCTCCACCCACTGGTTTATGTCAATCAGCAGAGGAGCAGACCTTTCAGAATTATTTAAGAAGATTTTCAGCAAGTACTGGAAATACCTGTTGGTCTTGCCAGCAATGCCGTGTCCTTGTCACTTACTGTATAGTCAACTTAAAAGAAAGCACAAAAAACTTTAATATTTGTTGATATAGACACAACACGGGAGGTACTGTATTATTTGCAGGTTTTGCAGGTGCAAATAAAGTGAATAAAGCCTACAAAAAAAGAAAACTAATGCAGCCACCACATCTAGGGTTTGGTAATCCACATTATGTTACAGTTTTGGTTTGGGGTTTGAATATGCTTTAGGGTGCCCATAGACATGAGATGAAAGGTGGATTTTTTCAGTGATGACTGACTCATGACTCTGACTTGTAGTTGAGCTTTGATGACCAGTAACTGAATTAAATAAGAATATAGCTTTGGGGAAAATTTGAAGTAAAACAAATATATCGAGCAAAATTAAATATTGACCCAGAGATTTAATAAAAGCTTAAATCAGAAGAGGCATTAATAAGTATTAGCGAGTATACTGAGGGTCTTATTTACTGTAGTGTGAGGTGAAGGGAAGATAAACTGCATTCCTTTAAACTTCAAATATCCAATAATGGGAAGAAGAAGAAGAAGCTGTATTGTATTTTCGTAATTCTCATGTACATGGTTAGATATTAGCCATGAGCGGAGGTTTATATTACCTTACTTGATGCTTTGCTAATTCCGAAGGAGGTTCAAAACTTTTTTACCTCATTTGACTTCATTTTAGAGTTCATTTTAAAATGTGAGCAGCAGGACCGGCAAAGGACTTGCAGATTAATGTAAAACACATCAAGATGCGTGTTGCTGTGCATTTTAACCACTTGCTGCCCATAGCAATTTCTTATTTGCACACACATGATAAAATCTGAAATTTTGGCTTGAAAACAGCTTCAAACCACCAAACAATGATATATGTTCTGAAAGCAGAGGCCCTGTAGAATAAAAAAAAAGCTAGTTGCAATTTTTTATGTTGCACGGTATTTGCGCAAATGTTTATCAAACCAGTATTTTTAGGATGAAATACACTTAAATGAAATTTAGTGCACAGAAACAGAATATAATACCCAATTTTTTGGTAAAATATAAAAGACGGGTTCATGTCAGGTAAGTAGATACCAAACATGTCAAACCTTAAAATTTAAAAGCTTTTACTGCTCATCAGTTTAGTGCTAACAGTGATTGATGGCCCTAGAATAATTGCCCGTTTGTGGCGATATGTAACATGTGAGGCGTAATTTTAGTTTTTGCACTTAGGCGCACTGAAGCGTGTTTGCGTATGTATGTGCATGCATGGGGGGGGTGGGAGGACTTTAAAACATTTTTTTAAAACACTTTTTTTTTTACACTAACTTTATTGCTATTGCATAGGGGGCTGACAGGTCCCTATGTAATAGCAGATAGGGTGTGAAAGGTCCTCTTCATGGAGACATCAGGGGTCTTTCAGACCCCTAATGTCACCTAGGGACCCATTTGTTTTATTTCTCACCATTCATTTTCTTTTATACTGGCTTTTTCAAAATTGCAAACAAGATAATTAGGAGATGAGAGGAAGGATTTAGAGCAGAATAACACTTTTGGTAGTTGAGTAGAACCTTTTCATAGATATCTGTACATCAGACCAGAAAGAGGAACAACTGAGGAGGAAAGAAGGACAAAATGAGGGACAGTTGGAAGGTATGTTGTTATGGTCTTTGAGGATATTTGAAAAGGAATCACAGTACAATGAGCTAAAGAGGTTTGGGTTGGGAGTTCAATTGCTTTTATTGTTTGCTAAGAATATGTAAATACTTCCAAAGTCTGGTCACATGCGCTGTTTAGGACCAGCAGTTCTCACTATTGTGTAGTGAAACCACCAAAGTAAGGGGGCATGTGCCAGTGGTTACCGGTATATTATGCAGGGTGAGCTTTAGGGTAGAGGGTTACAGGGAACACTATGTATGAATGTAGCCCTAGGGTAGGTCATCAAACTCTGAATTCTGCTCTGATCTCCTTGTGTATCGTAATGCCTAAGGGGGTGTGTATTTACATAACTGGCCCAGATGGTGGGAGTCAAATCTTAGTCTTCCAATGCACCATGATGTTAGCATCTATTATTTATCCTTTGCATCTATTCTGTTTCGAAGAGCCACTTTATGCTTTAACATACCTCCTTTGGACCTCAATCCTTCAATCACATGATGATTCAGATCCATCCACAGATAACCTAACTCTCCAACAAGCTTAAATTTAACGTAGGTTTACTTCTTTAAGTACATTGTAGAGGATGTTCGTTGGTCACATGAAGTGTAAAAGACAAAGATCTTCCAAACCCAGTGTCAGCGATTAAGGCTAGCAATACAAATGAGGGAATATGGAAGAAGCAGGTAGGGTCTATTGAGGACTATACAAAGTAACACTAAACATGAAGAAAGCAGAGTGGAAGAAATCAATGTATACAGAAATCAGGTCTATCACTAGTTACCAGGAATATACCTTAACAAAATCATATGGAATGGAATGCATATCAGTGTAATAGAAATAACACAAAATAACAGTGTATGTGGCAGTACAGCATCACATCTTACTTTTTCAGCCAATATTTACAAAAATAGTTTATTGAATTATTGATTCTTAATGTTTTCCAGCTTGTATGTTTGCAGGAAAGGGTTAGATTATCTGTTAGCTAGCTAATTAACGCCATCGACACAAGGCCAACGCTCATCAACACAGGCCCTTAGGCTGTTAAGCTTGTATTTCTGTGGTTCCCATTGGGAAGATTTTAATTCAGTTTTATCCTGGTGATCATCCTTCACTGAGACAGGAAGAGAGGGGAGATCTTTGCAATGCAGACACACCGAGATTAAACCCTGACACAGGTTGTAACCCTCAATCAGATTTGAAGTTCGGATGACCCAAATATAAAACTGTAACGCTGTAACACATATAAATATTTACTTCTGCCCTCTGCGCGTTACTTACTTTTGCCCTCTGCGCGTTACTTACTTCTGCCCTCTGCGCGTTACTTACTTTTGCCCTCTGCGCGTTACTTACTTTGCCCTCTGCGCGTTACTTACTTTTGCCCTCTGCGCATTACTTACTTTTGCCCTCTGCGCATTACTTACTCTTACTCCTGCACTCTGTGTGTTTCTTACATCTTACCCCTGCACTCTGTGCGTTGCTTACATCTTACCCCTGCACTCTGTGCGTTGCTTACATCTTACCCCTGCACTCTGTGCGCTTATTACATCTTACCCCTGCACCCTGTGCGTTTCTTACATCTTACCCCTGCACTCTGTGCATTGCTTACATCTTACCCAAGCACTTTGTGCATTGCTTACATTCCACATGCTCCTGCATTGGAAACACCCGGGACCCCCTGGAAAAGCACTTTGTCACCATGCTGTTGGGGACAAGGGTCTCTTCCCCACAACCCTGGCCTGGTGGTTGTGGGAGTCTGCGGGCAGGGGGGCTCATTTGCATCTGGGTACCTGCTTCCGTAAAGGGGCACCCAGATGGTGCCCCCCTCCTTGTGAATGAATAAGGGGTAGTTGTACCCCTACTTATTCACTAAAGAGTTAAATAAAATATAAATAAATACACAACACCTTCCTTTAATTGAACAAAAAAACACAACACTGATTTTTGACAGTTCCTTTTTTTTTTTTTTTAAAGGGAAAAAAATGTCCCACCAACTCTTTCCAGCATGGGCCGACAAATGAAAAAAAAACTAAAAACTTCCCGATGCAATGTTTACATCTGGCAGTGGGCAGAAATAAACAAAGCCTGCTATTGGCTATTTAAAATCAAAATAGCCAATAGCAGGCTGGCTAATGTACCGACTGATGTCAGTCACAGAGGAGCGGACCTGAGAGAGAACTTTCTATCTCAAGTCTGCTCCTCTGCAGGAGCAATAGCCATTCTGCTATTGGCAATTGTAAATTGCAATAGCTAATAACAGAATGGGTATTGCTCCACCCACTGGTTTATGTCAATCAGCAGAGGAGCAGACCTTTCAGAATTATTTAAGAAGATTTTCAGCAAGTACTGGAAATACCTGTTGGTCTTGCCAGCAATGCCGTGTCCTTGTCACTTACTGTATAGTCAACTTAAAAGAAAGCACAAAAAACTTTAATATTTGTTGATATAGACACAACACGGGAGGTACTGTATTATTTGCAGGTTTTGCAGGTGCAAATAAAGTGAATAAAGCCTACAAAAAAAGAAAACTAATGCAGCCACCACATCTAGGGTTTGGTAATCCACATTATGTTACAGTTTTGGTTTGGGGTTTGAATATGCTTTAGGGTGCCCATAGACATGAGATGAAAGGTGGATTTTTTCAGTGATGACTGACTCATGACTCTGACTTGTAGTTGAGCTTTGATGACCAGTAACTGAATTAAATAAGAATATAGCTTTGGGGAAAATTTGAAGTAAAACAAATATATCGAGCAAAATTAAATATTGACCCAGAGATTTAATAAAAGCTTAAATCAGAAGAGGCATTAATAAGTATTAGCGAGTATACTGAGGGTCTTATTTACTGTAGTGTGAGGTGAAGGGAAGATAAACTGCATTCCTTTAAACTTCAAATATCCAATAATGGGAAGAAGAAGAAGAAGCTGTATTGTATTTTCGTAATTCTCATGTACATGGTTAGATATTAGCCATGAGCGGAGGTTTATATTACCTTACTTGATGCTTTGCTAATTCCGAAGGAGGTTCAAAACTTTTTTACCTCATTTGACTTCATTTTAGAGTTCATTTTAAAATGTGAGCAGCAGGACCGGCAAAGGACTTGCAGATTAATGTAAAACACATCAAGATGCGTGTTGCTGTGCATTTTAACCACTTGCTGCCCATAGCAATTTCTTATTTGCACACACATGATAAAATCTGAAATTTTGGCTTGAAAACAGCTTCAAACCACCAAACAATGATATATGTTCTGAAAGCAGAGGCCCTGTAGAATAAAAAAAAAGCTAGTTGCAATTTTTTATGTTGCACGGTATTTGCGCAAATGTTTATCAAACCAGTATTTTTAGGATGAAATACACTTAAATGAAATTTAGTGCACAGAAACAGAATATAATACCCAATTTTTTGGTAAAATATAAAAGACGGGTTCATGTCAGGTAAGTAGATACCAAACATGTCAAACCTTAAAATTTAAAAGCTTTTACTGCTCATCAGTTTAGTGCTAACAGTGATTGATGGCCCTAGAATAATTGCCCGTTTGTGGCGATATGTAACATGTGAGGCGTAATTTTAGTTTTTGCACTTAGGCGCACTGAAGCGTGTTTGCGTATGTATGTGCATGCATGGGGGGGGTGGGAGGACTTTAAAACATTTTTTTAAAACACTTTTTTTTTTACACTAACTTTATTGCTATTGCATAGGGGGCTGACAGGTCCCTATGTAATAGCAGATAGGGTGTGAAAGGTCCTCTTCATGGAGACATCAGGGGTCTTTCAGACCCCTAATGTCACCTAGGGACCCATTTGTTTTATTTCTCACCATTCATTTTCTTTTATACTGGCTTTTTCAAAATTGCAAACAAGATAATTAGGAGATGAGAGGAAGGATTTAGAGCAGAATAACACTTTTGGTAGTTGAGTAGAACCTTTTCATAGATATCTGTACATCAGACCAGAAAGAGGAACAACTGAGGAGGAAAGAAGGACAAAATGAGGGACAGTTGGAAGGTATGTTGTTATGGTCTTTGAGGATATTTGAAAAGGAATCACAGTACAATGAGCTAAAGAGGTTTGGGTTGGGAGTTCAATTGCTTTTATTGTTTGCTAAGAATATGTAAATACTTCCAAAGTCTGGTCACATGCGCTGTTTAGGACCAGCAGTTCTCACTATTGTGTAGTGAAACCACCAAAGTAAGGGGGCATGTGCCAGTGGTTACCGGTATATTATGCAGGGTGAGCTTTAGGGTAGAGGGTTACAGGGAACACTATGTATGAATGTAGCCCTAGGGTAGGTCATCAAACTCTGAATTCTGCTCTGATCTCCTTGTGTATCGTAATGCCTAAGGGGGTGTGTATTTACATAACTGGCCCAGATGGTGGGAGTCAAATCTTAGTCTTCCAATGCACCATGATGTTAGCATCTATTATTTATCCTTTGCATCTATTCTGTTTCGAAGAGCCACTTTATGCTTTAACATACCTCCTTTGGACCTCAATCCTTCAATCACATGATGATTCAGATCCATCCACAGATAACCTAACTCTCCAACAAGCTTAAATTTAACGTAGGTTTACTTCTTTAAGTACATTGTAGAGGATGTTCGTTGGTCACATGAAGTGTAAAAGACAAAGATCTTCCAAACCCAGTGTCAGCGATTAAGGCTAGCAATACAAATGAGGGAATATGGAAGAAGCAGGTAGGGTCTATTGAGGACTATACAAAGTAACACTAAACATGAAGAAAGCAGAGTGGAAGAAATCAATGTATACAGAAATCAGGTCTATCACTAGTTACCAGGAATATACCTTAACAAAATCATATGGAATGGAATGCATATCAGTGTAATAGAAATAACACAAAATAACAGTGTATGTGGCAGTACAGCATCACATCTTACTTTTTCAGCCAATATTTACAAAAATAGTTTATTGAATTATTGATTCTTAATGTTTTCCAGCTTGTATGTTTGCAGGAAAGGGTTAGATTATCTGTTAGCTAGCTAATTAACGCCATCGACACAAGGCCAACGCTCATCAACACAGGCCCTTAGGCTGTTAAGCTTGTATTTCTGTGGTTCCCATTGGGAAGATTTTAATTCAGTTTTATCCTGGTGATCATCCTTCACTGAGACAGGAAGAGAGGGGAGATCTTTGCAATGCAGACACACCGAGATTAAACCCTGACACAGGTTGTAACCCTCAATCAGATTTGAAGTTCGGATGACCCAAATATAAAACTGTAACGCTGTAACACATATAAATATTTACTTCTGCCCTCTGCGCGTTACTTACTTTTGCCCTCTGCGCGTTACTTACTTCTGCCCTCTGCGCGTTACTTACTTTTGCCCTCTGCGCGTTACTTACTTTTGCCCTCTGCGCGTTACTTACTTTTGCCCTCTGCGCGTTACTTACTTTTGCCCTCTGCGCGTTACTTACTTTTGCCCTCTGCGCGTTACTTACTTTTGCCCTCTGCGCGTTACTTACTTTTGCCCTCTGCGCGTTACTTACTTTTGCCCTCTGCGCGTTACTTACTTTTGCCCTCTGCGCGTTACTTACTTTTGCCCTCTGCGCGTTACTTACTTTTGCCCTCTGCGCGTTACTTACTTTTGCCCTCTGCGCGTTACTTACTTTTGCCCTCTGCGCGTTACTTACTTTTTGTGCGTTGCTTACATCTTACCCCTGCACTCTGTGCGTTGCTTACATCTTACCCCTGCACTATGTGCGTTTCTTACATCTTACCCCTGCACTCTGTGCGTTTCTTACATCTTACCCCTTCACTCTGTGCGTTGCTTACATCTTAACCCTGCACTCTGTGTGTTGCTTACATCTTACCCCTGCACTCTGTGCGTTTCTTACATCTTACCCCTGCACTCTGTGCGTTACTTACATCTTACCCCTGCACTCTGTGCGTTGCTTACATCTTACCCCTGCACTATGTGCGTTTCTTACATCTTACCCCTGCACTCTGTGCGTTTCTTACATCTTACCCCTTCACTATGTGCGTTGCTTACATCTTAACCCTGCACTCTGTGTGTTGCTTACATCTTACCCCTGCACTCTGTGCGTTTCTTACATCTTACCCCTGCACTCTGTGCGTTACTTACATCTTACCCCTGCACTCTGTGCGTTGCTTACATCTTACCCCTGCACTCTGTGCGTTCCTTACTTCGGACCCTTGCACTCTGTGCGTTACTTCCATAGGGTCAGGGTTTTGGGGATAGTTATATGTAGAATTTGGATATGAGACAGAAATGGCTGCTGGAATTAAAAACGCTTGCCCTAAAATATGCAATTTATACAGTTAATGTTTAATTATTGTTTGCATTTTATTTTATTATGTGCAGGGCTTGAAAAATGTTAGGGTGTCTCACCAGTCAGTCAAAAATTCCCCGCGGGGGGGGTGTGGGGGGGTACTTTTTTACTATAAAATGAAAAAAGTACTGTAAATTTCACATAAAAAAATGTTTTCCCTCCGTTGTTATAAAACATTTATTACTACCCATATTTGTGGTAAAATATCAAAGTAGGGGTCACGTCCGGTAAATAGACACCAAACATGTCAAGCTTTAAAATTGTGCGCGCCCGCAAAATCGCAGCAAACGACCACAGCGAAAACTGAACATAGGCAACGCTTTAAACGCTTATATTGCTCTTCAGTTTAGTGTTATCAGTTATTAATGACCCTAAAATTATTGCTCTCACTCCAACGTTCGCGGTGATGTATATCATGTGCGGCACAAAAGGTGCAATTGTCGTATTTACATGTAGGCACACCCGAAGCATATCTGCGTGTGTACGTGGGGGGCGGGGGGCTTAAAAAAAATTGTGTGTGTTTTAAAAAAAAATTTATGCCTCTTTATTTTTTTTATAATACTTTTTTTTTTACACAACTTTATTGCTTTCACATAGGGGGCTAAGAAGCCCCCTATGTGATAGCCAATTTACATGACAGGTCCTCTTAATGTAGACATCAGGGGTCTCCAAAACCCCTAATGTCTTCTAGGGACCCCCAGAGATCTGCTTCATCAGCTCCTGTAGCTGGATTGTGACACTGAATGCAGGAAGTGATGTAATATACATCACTTCCTGCATTCAGGAACTGGAGAGGAGATCAGAGGGAGATTGTGTACTGATCTCCTGTCACAGAGCAGCCGTGACGGTCCCGGCCGCATCAGGCACAGTGGATCTCGGGACCGCCAAGGATGCCTGCTCCTATACAAGCAGTCGGGCGTCTCTAGAGATGCCCGATTGCTTGAATGTAAAGCTCCCGGGCCGGCCGTGTAATTACAACGGGCGGCCGGGAAGCTACTCATCGGCCCTCCGCCGTCCTCTCGTTACAGACGAGAGGACGAGTGGATTTTTCAAGCCCCGATTATGGGTGTGAGTGGGGGCCTCACATTTTGAGTTTCGCCTAAAGCCTCACAAAGTCTAGAGCCGCCTTGAAAACTAACATAAATACGTTTTGTCTGGAGCTAGGTGTTTAGGCCTTGTTACAATAAGTCATCTCAGATTTGTTCTATCATCACAGTGGAATTTAAAGCTTCAGTATAGCAGACATTGTACTGTACAAAAGTAATTCTCGAGCTAGATAAATTAAAATCTTCCCTGCTGCTCCTGACTGTGTTTCAATTTTTTCTTCTTTCTCTTCTGTATTTATTTAGCCATAATGTAAGCAAAAGGAGTAGTCCCTAGTGGCCAATGTCTTGTTTGATGCATGACACGCATAAGGAAAATTGTCTCTGGCCTTGAGCAGGTAATGACACACTCATGTATTCCTCTTAAAAAAGGAATGTTAAATCAATCCAAAAACTCCACAGGGTCTGGCTGCCCTAACATTTTGAAAACTCATTTGCGATCTGCTTTCTGGGCTCTAACGTAATTTCGCACGGGCATTATATATGAACTGTTGGCGGAATCATTTTTGGTTAAGCACTTAATGCAGGAAATGGAGAGCTTTTTCTCTAGTAGCTCGTCAAGCTTCCATTGACCTGTGAGGGAACTTTAATTGCACAGAAAGTAAATGTCTCTGGTGTGAATGTGTCATAAATCTCCTTTAGAATCCAAGCTTTGCCTTCCGAAATAATATGGTTTAGTGCTCTCGCAGAGGGACACTGTAGAGGCCTAACTGACAAATGTAGTCCTGTTACATATGATGCCGGGGTAGATGATCACTAATAGTGGGAACAATACAAGGGAATTGGAGAACGGAGTATGGGATTGATTGATATGGCTGTTGTTATGTCTAAGATGTGCAGCCTCAATGTTTTTATCATGTCGGCTTGGAGTTGTGGCAAGGCCTTGTAGGTCTGAGACACACATGACATTATCATACAGAGCTCTGAGCTACATACAATGTAGGATAATTAAAGCCCTGTAATAGACTTCCAAAAACTGATGTACCTCCTAAAGCCCTAGTGTGCAAAAAAAAAAAGGGGAAAAAAAACACAAACCTATATTTTCTTACCTTTATGACTCTGTTTCATGTGTGTTTGAGTGTTCATATTTTTAAGGTTATTTCACAGTAGGAAAAAAATAGCAAAAAAGTAACACATTTAAAAAGACAATGTTTTCCTTTTTTATTGTCATATGTAAAAAAATCAAATAACAAATTACACAAAAATAGAAAAAAAAGAACGCACACACAAACACACGCAACAACCCTTTGTAGCTGTTTAAACCCCATTGTTACCTTAGGGGAAAAAAATACCAAGTTGGTTTAAAATTTTTTGCTGAAACTTGGCAAAGAGAAAACTGTAAATTCTTACTGACTACTGATAACCTCATCTCTCTGCTCTCTCCTACTGTTAGCCTGCTCTTTGTCATTACATTTGAATACAGCACACCTCAAATGCTCCAAGTGCTGCATATTTTGGTTTAAAAATGATTAAAACTCCCCAAATGTTATATACTTTCTAAAAGCACTGCGCCTTGTGAAGCCCTGATTGGCTAAAGCACTTGCACTTAACCACAGGCCATACCTGCACCCAATTTGATCTTTTGCCACATCTGCTCCAAGATGGAGACTCTCATAGTTTAGAGTTAGGACCGCACTATATAGAGGTGCCTTGGCGCGGCTGTGCGGCTTTCACATTTTCTGCAGAAGACGTGTATCTAAACCTCTGTTTTAACCACAGGTCAGGTACAATTCTTTGCCCAATCAGGGTCCAGTACTCTCTAAAAGCCACTTGGGCAAAGTCATGATGACTTTGCCCAATCATGGCTCACCTGTCAGATGCCATACAACTGTAAACAGTTGGGCGGAGCTAGCTGTCACTGCTAGCTCCGCCACATTGTTTATATGTTGCACCATCTGTCAAAATGCCATTCTGCGGCGGGAGTTCGTCTCGAGCGGACGGGACAGGAAAGCGGGCATCGTTTTTTTAATTAGTTCTATTTTTTTAATTGTTTTATTTTTTATTTTGTTGAGTTGTCGTCGTCTAGGACAACGCCGGACATCATGATTGACGCTGGATTATGTTGGTGGATCCATTTATGGGGTTTTTCTTTTACAATAAAAGACTTGCCAAAAACTTGTCTTTTGTTTTTGTTTTTCAATGAAAGGATTTTTACAAAAGTCTGGCCTCTTTTTTATGAATTTGTATTTAACCCTTTAGTGAATGGGTAGGGGTACAATTATCCCTTACTCATTCACAAGGGGATGTTGCATCTGGGTGCCCCTTTATTAAAGGGGTACCCATATGAGAATAAGCCCCCTGTCCCCACAACCAACGCCCCAGGGCTTGTGGAGAAGAGGCCATTGTCCTCGTCGGCACAGGGACAAGGTGCTTTTCCAGGAGCGACCCTGGGAAAGCACCCTCCCAGTGCCAAGGGTATGTGGCCTGGTAT
This sequence comes from Nanorana parkeri, assembly GCF_000935625.1. Taxonomy (NCBI): domain Eukaryota; kingdom Metazoa; phylum Chordata; class Amphibia; order Anura; family Dicroglossidae; genus Nanorana; species Nanorana parkeri. Next base: position 3,390,919 of record NW_017306448.1, on the reverse strand, counting down.
GGGGGCCACTTGGTCGTCCCCACCCTTTCCTGCCCTGCCAGGACTATGCTCGGATCAAGGGTCTGGTATGGAATTTTAGGGGGGACCCCACGTTTTGTATCCCCCATTTTGGGGGGTGGGGTTCCTCCTTAAAATTCCTACCAGACCGCAAGGGCCTGGTATGACTGTGAGGGGAAACCCCACACACTTTTCTTTTGTTTTTTTTTAACATGGGGTCCATCCTAAAATTCCTACTAGACCTTAAAGGTCTGGTATGACTTTTGGGGGAAACCCATGTTTTTTTTTCTTTTTTTAAATGGGGTCCTCCTAACATTTCTACTAGACCTAAAGGGTCTGGTATTGTTTGGGAGGGGGAACCGCACGCTTTTCTTTTTTTTTCCTTTTTTAAATGTCATTTTTTCTTTAGAAATGTAAGTTTTGCTGCAGCAGGTTCTATACATTGTAGAGATCCATCACAGGCAGTTTAAGGGGACTGCCCAGGAGCGATGTATAAAGGAATTTTTTATCTGTATTTTTTCCCTTTAAGTGATGTTAAAATCACTGCTCCTTTAAAAACAGTATTTTTTTAAAGTTGTTTTTTTCATTGATTCATGTCCTCCAGGGCAGTACCCGGCTCCCCATACACGTTTTACGGCCAATAAATTGCATATAAGCCTTCAAAATGGGGTCAATTGATTTTCAAAGTTCTAACCTCATAGGCATGCATTGAGTTCATGTTCTAAAGTTCGATTTCAAACCAAACAGGGGGGTGTTTGGCCCATCAGTACAAAGCATAAGGGGCAGTGCACGGTGCTTTATAGATTAATTAGGATTTTCCTAGTCCAACCATGTGTCTTCCTTTATGTGATGTCACTTTCCTGTACTTTTAGGGCTTGTTCACACAAAAATGAGCTGCATTTTGCTGCACACAATTGTGTTCTATGTACCCTGTTCACACCATACATATGCAGAGCAGTGACCTCATATTTATAATCTACTTTTTTGAGGTTGTGGATTTGAGGTTCTTGGGGTTTTCATGAGCTGTAAGCCATAATCATCACAATTATAACAAATCACGGCTTGAATTATCTTGCTTTGCATGTAATGAGTCTATCTCATATATTAGTTTCACCTTTTAAGTTGCATTAGTGAAATAAATGAACTTTGCACGATATTCTAATTATTCGAGTTTCACCTGTATATTGTTATTAATACACCACATTGCTACTTTCCTTTGTGAGCACAAGGCAGTGCAAAATTAAAATTCAAGCATTACAGCGCTAAAGCTTGGCCTACTACTAGGGGATCAAAATGACTAGAGGCCAAACAGGGCAGCCAGAAAAAATCATAACATGTGTAAGCTTCACAGGTGCCAAGAATTTGTCTTGAGATACATTGTACTGTGAAAGAAAGAACGCTTTCTACAAGTAAAAATGTTGACAACTTAATATATTGGTGCCAATTTGCACATTGTTCAAGATCTGGCTCATTACGTAGAAAGACGGTATCAAGCATATGCTGTCCTAATTTTATGCTGAATTCAGAAACTTTAGCAAGCCGCAGTGTGATTTGTACTATTCAGCTGTCTACAGTCATCAGATCTCAGCTTGGGGTTCATTTTTTAGGAAAAGTTTTAGCAGAAAGATGAGGAGTCAGTACATTTTCGGAAGATAGCTCGGGTGCAAAGGATCTGGTGCATTGTACCCCAGCTTTGAAATTTTTCAGGATCATTTCCCAGTTAATACTGGTAACATATACAGTTTTTGTAGTAAACCTATTCACCGTGGAAAACAAGTTAGGAATATGTTTAAGGGCTAAGTTTAGGATTTAAGGGTTAGTTTAGTGATGCGTGCAAAGCCTTGATTAATTTAACCAGAGAGAGAGAGAACCAGGTCAGATTGGGCATACCTAGTAATCTGAATTCATTCATAAAGTTCATTATTTCTTTCCTTAAAAAGCTTCTTAGGCAGTGTTAAAAAAAAAGCAGCTTTGGTTTCAGTATTCACCTTCAATCTAAAGCTCCCCACCCCAGTACCTTTTCTTTGCCAGAAGATGTCCTCAGTCCTTTGAGCTGAATGACGCTCAATGCGTCATGGCCCCACATCCTGAGGGGCTGTCACCACAGTACCTCTTACTGGCGCAGAGAGTGGCACTGACATAATCAGTGAGGACAGCCAAGAGGAGAGGCAAAGAGGAAAAGGACCCAGTGGTGTCACATGACTACTTTTAAGACTTTGAAAAAGTTATTAAAGGACAAAAAGCATAAAATACTGCCAGAGTGGCAGGGGAAGGGGGTAGGGTTGGTAGGAGCACAGAGTTAGGGTTTAATGTATTATAATAATTTAGCCTTATCTCCCATTAATTTAAAAAAAAATGTGTGTGCTGTTATTCACTTGTATTTACAACCTTTCCAATAGCTCTGTGGCAGGCTATAACAGTCCCTATGGATTTTTATGTCACTCCTCCTTTTTATGTATAAATTGTACTGTATATAAATTACAAGAGGTCCCTTTGTAACAAGGAAACAGTATGACTTTGTAGGAGTTGAATAGATTTTCCTGAAACACAAAAAGGTCCTATCACCTTTCAAAAATATAAGTAATATATAACCCACAGGCAATCAATATTCCTCTTTTGATGTAAATAGAAGTCTAATTTATTACTAGGGGTTACCGTGCTATGTAATAAGCTTCCTTCTGCAGATTCAACAATGTGATAAGTGCACAAACATCAATTCTACAGCCTAAGGGGACTCACCTGTTGTTTAAGAAGGTACAATGATTGGTCTGGCAGGTTATAATAAGGGAAGGTAAGCAATGGAGGGAGGAATGTAGGGGTACATTGTGCATAATCTGTTGGTTATCAGGACACCAGTAGCCTTCCACAGAGATGAAGAAGCTCCTCTTCACAACTATCCCGGGATAACCATAAGCTTAGCAGGCAGTACAGGGGATATAAATAGCTAAATAAATGTCTGGAATGCAATGATCCTTCAAAGCTGAACTTCAGGCGAACAGGTAAATACACATACATATAGTTCTCAGATTTACTCTGTCACACAGCCAGGGAGGTGACATCACTTTCCCTGTTACAGTTAAGGAATATACTGCTCACACCTCCCTTCCTTCCGCCTGCTGATTAGACAATAAAGAATCAGCAGAAGACTGCTGAGGTCATCCTTCTCACTGTGCCCTCTCTCTTCCTATCAGCATGTTCCTTATCAGCACATTTGCATGCAGCTTAACTGTTTGGCTTTCTGTGCTGCCCCTACCAAGTCAAATTCAGATAGTAGGTGATTTAGATAATATCATGAATAAAAAACGAAAGACTTGAATCATATTGGCTATTTCACTTCCCTTATTTAACTTCTCAACCCTCCAGAATAGAGCATTACAATCTCATAGTATAAACTATAAAGTTTTGTGTCACATATTTTCTTTATTTGTACCGTTCGACCTAAAAATAAACACAAAAAGTGCCTCTTCCTCGTGACAGATATGTTTCAATAAGAAGGTATAAAACACATGTATAAATAGTACTCACAAACGTGAGATTAATGCAAATACGGGACAATAAAGCCTAGCGCTCCTGGATATGACCAAGTGCAGTGTGTACTGCTTACAAGCCACTCTGTGGATCAAACACCTGACATTGGACCAGCCAGCGCATGTGACACAGGCGGCTCATGGCTGATGAGTTTCCAGGGGCCATACCCCCTTCCTCAGAGCCTCTATAATTTAACCTATAATTCTCAACCCTTCAGCATAGCACATTACAATCTGATAGTATAAACTATAAGTTATTGCATAACATATTTTATTTTTTGTACCATTTAACCTAAACCTAAAGCATATCTAAACTCATAATGAAATGTGTACTTTTTTAAAAGGTTACCAATTATTAAATGTGGTGGCTGCATTAGTTTTCTTTTTTAGTCTTTTCACCTCTATTTTTACCTGGTGATCCGGCCGGTAACACACTTCCTGTCTTAGGGCGGCTCCACTCTATGGAGGAACAATGGAGCAACCATTGGATAGCAGCATTGTCTCCTTGTGGAGAGGGAAGTTTTATATGCTCTAGCAGATTTAGAAGGACTCATATAACAAATTAAATGTGAACTTCAGCTAACACTTTTCAACAGCAAGAGTTTTTTTTTTCTTTTTTTCTTTTGGGATAAAGGTTTTCTATAAATGAATAAAAGTTTGGTTTGTCTCAACACTCTATCTAGCACTTTTGCTGGACAGCTCGGTCTCTTATAGGAAGTTGAAAGATAACAGACTTACTGGCCGGTTTACCAGGTGAAAATAAAGGATAAAAAGCCTAAAATAAGAAAACTAATGCAACCACCACATTTAAGGATTGGTAAGCTGCAATATATGACATATTTGTTTTGGGGTTTAGATACACTTTAATACATTCTACGATCAGATTGTAACATGGGTGTGTCCATGTAGGGGAGATTTTCTTTCACTTCCTGTTCTGTCTGAAACTCATCAATAAACAGGAAATGAGGATAAATAACCCAATCGGGGACAAAAGCAGAAATAAATGGCATAAGGGGATTCTGAGCTTCCTCCACTCTATCCAAAACTAAAATATTTTGCAGTAGATGTGTTGGCTATCAGCAAATCTGATAGAATTAATACTGTATGGATTATTGCTGGTGTTCGCCATTAAGGCAGCGAGTTGAGGATTGGAATAGAGGAATACGACAACACAATTTTGATGAAAATAACAAGTGTTCTAGCAAATAAGGGACAATTATCAAATGTACCATTCACAGTTTTAACCTCCAAGAAGCTTGTTCCTGTGTAATTATGTCCTGGCCCAGCTAATGCAGCTACAGCCCAAGTTCAGCTGTAATCTTCCTTTCAGCTAGCCATGCATAATAGTGTAATGACTCTACAGTGTTAACCAAATTTATTGTACAATTATAAAGCAATTTGATGCTAATTTGTCCTGCACACAGAGCCGGAGTTTCCAACGACTGTGCTCGGCTGTATTTTACCTAGTTTATTACCACAACGTCAAATGATGCTTCCTTGTCAGCTCTTTTTTTTTCTTTGAACACACAATAATTTGCAAAGAAAATGACCCGGTAACAGGAGGTCTTCTGTCTATTTGTGTGGATGAAAGAAAACGTGACTAGGGATTGTTCAGGCGCTAGGCTCGCCGATGGTGCATTTGCATCCAGTGCCGTAAGCAATACATTATGAAGATATGCTGCCTAAAACAAGTCAATAATTTGCATTTAAATGAGCGTTAAGAACATCGAGAGACACAAGCCTGTGACAGCTATGACTTGACTGGTGTATTGCCCTACTGGGAGACATATATCTGCTTCTTATAACGATACATGTATTAAATGTTATACAGCTGAACACCTTAGATTACTGCAAATGGAGAGAAATTGGTTTTAAATAGTTCAAAAAGGGAAAAGGAACAGGTTTTTGGGTCAATTCTGTACTAACATTGGTAAATAGATGTTTTATATCATTTTTAGACTATTTGCATAAACATTTATTACAGGGTGCTTCCATGGCCCACAGTTGCAATGTAAAGAATAATAAGAAAGATCAGCACTATGGAAGGACATGTACCTTTGGTCTGGGGTATGTGGCCTTTTCATGGCAGGGGCAAAAGAAAATGTACCATGCAGAGTTTGCCATGGTGCCACCTTGATTTGTGGTCATAGTTAAAGCTGGGTGTTTCCAAAGGTTTTGTGTGATGCACCTTTTCAGCTATTCAAGCGTCAGCTTTCTTTGCAGCTTTTGGCATTTAGTCACATGATTAAATGCAGCAAGGAGCTTGCAAATAAAGTTGGAGCTGGAAGACTTATTTTCTGCCAGCAGCTGTTACTGACTGTGTATCCTATTCTAATCAGTGTCTGAATGGGGACATATCTCAACTCAGGGCCCACAGTCCAACATATATTTTTTGTATCAGCTCAGGTGGAAAACGCCCCCCACCCTTGCCACCCAGTGCTCCCCTATTTAGCATGCAAAAATAGATCTGAATGACTCATAGGAGGGACACCCCCATTCTTTACTCCTGACCTAGAAAGGAAAATCTTAGGCACACACAATGTACCAAGGTAGGTAGACAGAACCTCCTGTTATCTAGATTTCCATAATGCAGTGTGAAGCGGCAGTGCAAAGTGTGCACCCAATTGTAATTGTTAATGATAATCTGGTTGCAAGTCAAAACCAGTGCTGCAATTCTAGAATTGGAACAGATAATGTGGTCTAGGTAAAAGACGTTCCAGTTAGAAATGTGGGCATCTGGAATGGCCCTTCATTTAGCTGCATTTGTTGCAAAAAGCAAACTATAGTCCCCCGCAACACCACCCCATGCATTCGTTAAGACATTTTTTACTGGTAAAGCCTCTTAGTGACTCTTTTGAGACTCCACACATTTCCTGTTGAAAGTAACTTATTTCATGTTACAAGCAAAGTTACACTGAGTAATAGTAATTGCACTATGTTTAAAAAGAACATGTCACATGCTGGGCGAATTTGTGAGAAACCCCTACTTGCTGATACCTACCTGTTCCGTGCTCTTTTGGAATCCTTGCTAAATACTCAGTGCTTCCAGGAAGGGCAGCATGTGAGCTCTCCCCACGGGAAAGCTGAGTATCAGTGGGTGGGTTCTTATATGAGAACAAGTCACATTGGCCTGAATGAGCATAATGAAAGAGTCTACTACTCACCTTTGTTTTTCTATTGTGTATGACCACCGTTAGACCAAAGCTGCTATCTGGTACAGGTAGACAATGACAGAAACAAGGATAAGCTTAAAGGAGAACTATGAGATGAGTGATTTCCACTCACCTCATAGTTCTAGCCGACCTGTGACAATGAGACTGTCACAGGTCGGCTCAGTAGATCGGGAGGTGAGCGAACACACACCAGGTCACCTCTCGATCCTGTCACGGCTCTCTGCCGTGACAGGGGGAGGGCTGGATTCCCCTCTCCCCGCTCCGATCTGCCAGCGCTGACTGGCGGAACGGACGGGGGAGGGGGCGGGTACAGCTGGCTCTGCCTCTAGATAGGCCGAGCCAGCTGTCACTCACGCAGCTGGGCGGATCCCGTCATCTACATCGGGATCCGCTCCGGCTGCGGCGTCTCAGTATACCGCGAGCTGTAGCTCGCGGTATACTGGGCTTAGGGTAACGGGAGGACGCTAGTTTGTGTCCTCCCGTTACCCTAAGGAGAACTATGGGGAAAAACACTGACCCCATAGTTCTCCTTTAACAAAAAATAAAGAAATAGGCAGAACTCCTAAATAGAAGTTCTGCAACTGTAAGTAGCTAAATATATATTTGAAATACATATATGCACTTGACTTACCTGCCAGTGCAGAGGTTAGTAGTAAGTAATGCAATGTTTGGGAGTCCGGAGTAAGTAACGCATAATGCAGGGGTCCAGATTAAGCAAAGCTAAGTTCAGTGGTCAATAATACTGTATGTAACGCAGAGTGAAGGGGTCAGGATAAGTAAGTAGAGTTTAGAGGTCAGTAGTATGTAACTTAGGGTGCAGGGGTCAGAAGTAACACAGAGTTCAGAGGTGAATAGCAAGTAATGCAGAGTCACTGGTAACACAGAGTTCAGGGGTCAGGAGTAAGTAATGCAGAGTTTAGAGGTCAGTAGGATATAACATGGAGTGCAGCGGTCCATAGTAATAAGTAACATAGGGATCAGGAGTCAGTAGTAGGTAATCCAGAGTTCAGAGGTTAGTAGTATATAACACGGAGTGCAGGGGTAAGGGGTATGTAACACAGAGTGCAGGGGTCAGGAGTAAATAATGCAGAGTTCAGAGGTTCAAAAGCAAAAGATCAAAGACTAAACCTATATGGCTAAATAAAACTGTAGAACAACACATCAAGGCCAAGAGAGTGGCATTTATAAAATATAAGATGGAAGGGGCTGCATTGGCGCTCCTTAACCGCAAAGAATGTAATAAAAGATGTAAACTAGTAATTCGGGCAGCTAAAATAAAGTGCGAAAAGCATATTGCCACGTTTAGTAAAAAAAAAAATTCTACCAATATATTAACAGTAAAAACGTGAGAAATTAGCAGATAGGCCCAATAAAGGACGAAAACTGGAAGTTAGTCACAAATGACAAGGAGAGGGCTGAGGCGCTGAACACTTTTTTTTCTCTTCAGTATACACTCAGGAGGGTAACGGGTTTGACATCCATGATAAAACACATAGTTCAATACAAAATATACCCCAGTGGTTGACGGAAACCGGGATACAACAAAGGCTTAAACTACTTAATGCAAATAAAACAGTGGGACCTGATAATCTACACCCCAAGGTACTTGAGGAACTAAGCAAGGCTATAACAAGACCATTATTCCTCATTTTTAAGGACTCCTTAATGACTGGTAGAGTCCCAAGTGATTGGCGGAGGGCTACGGTAGTTCCAATATTCAAAAAGGGGGCAAGGTGCCAACCTGGGAAGTATAGACCGGTGAGTCTGACATCGGTAGTTTGTAAACAGCTGGAGGGCATGATTAAGATTAAGGACTATCTGGTAGAATTTGTTCAGGATAATGGTATAGTTAGCGACAATCAGCATGGGTTCAGGAAAGACCGGTTCTGCCAGACTAACTTTTTATGAGGGGGTAAGTAGAGATATGGACGGAGGTAAGCCGGTGGATGTGGTATATCTGGATTTCTCAAAGGCTTTTGATACGGTACCACACAAACGCTTACTACACAAGCTCAGATCTATGGGCATAAATGAAGTGGTGTGTACGTTGATAGAGAACTGGCTACGGGAACGTGTCCAGAGGGTATCTGTAAATGGCACCTTTTCAGACTGGGCTAGTGTAATGAGCGGTGTGCCTCAGGGTTCTGTGCTGGGTCCCATATTGTTCAACCTATTTATTAACGACATCGGGGAGGGTGTAAATAGCCATGTTTCAGTGTTTGCAGACGATACAAAAATAGGGAGGGTATTAGAAACGGACCAAGTCAGTATAACATTACAGGAGGACCCGGATAAAATCGGGGAGTGGGCAATTATATGGCAGATGAGGTTTAATGTCGATAAATGCAAAGTAATGCACTTTGGAAATAAAAATAAACAAATAGGCTATACAATTATGGGTATACCACTAGGGAAGTTAGAAATAGAAAAAGATTTGGGGGTCATTGTAGACCACAAACTGAATGGTAGCTTGCAGTGCCAGGCTGTGGTAAACAAAGCAAGTAGGGTCTTGTCCTGTATTAAGAAGGGGATGTATTGCAGGGACAAGTCTATAATTTTGCCACTTTATAGATCGCTGGTTCGGCCTCATCCGGAGTACGCGGTCCAGTTTTGGTCACCAGTACTCAGAAAAGATGTCCTTGAGCTGGAGAGAGTCCAGCGGAGGGCAACCAAACTAATTAGGGGAATGGAGGACCAGAGCTATGAGACAAGGCTACTAAATTTAAACATGTTCACGTTGGAAGTAAGGAGATTAAATGAGAACTATGGGGTTAAGGCTTTTCCCCATAGTTCTCCTTAGGGTAACGGGAGGAAACAAACTAGCGTCCTCCCGTCACCCTAAGATCAATATACTGCAAGCTACAGCTGAGACGCCGCAGCTGAAGCGGATCCCGACATATATGTGTGGATCCGCCCAGCTGCGTGAGTGACAGCTGGCTCTGCCTATCTAGAGGCAGAGCCAGCTGTACCCGCCCCCTCCCCGTCCGTTCCGCCAGTCAGCGCTGGCAGATCGGAGCGGGGAGAGGGGAATCCAGCCCCTCCCCTGTCATGGCAGAGAGCCGTGACAGGATCGAGAGGTGAGCGAACGCCGGTATGTGTTCGCTCACCTCCCGATCTACTGAGCCGACCTGTGACAGTCTCATTGTCACAGGTCGGCTAGAACTATGAGGTGAGTGAAAAACACTCACCTCATAGTTCTCCTTTAAGGGGGGGATATGATTTTAATGTACAAGATGTTCAATGGTGACAGCAACATTAGCAACAAACTTTAAGATTAACCACCTAAAATTGGTGGAAAAGAAATTTCCAGCACAAGGGTCGAAGGGGGTTCTTCACAGTAAGAGCGGTTAGGGTCTGGAACTCACTGCCACCGGCAGTGATTTCAGCTAAGAATGTGGAATTGTTCAAGAAACTTTTGGACGATTTTCTGAGGACGGTAATATACCGGGGTACAAGTACTCCTAAGAATGAGATGATACATAGACCTATATACATCAGCAATAGGTTGGACTTGATGGACTTATGTCTTTATTCAACCTCAAATACTATGGAGTATGTAAGAAGTATGTAATGATGAGTTCAGGATTAGTAGTAAGTATTGCAGAGTGCAGGGATCAGAAGTAAGTAACGCAGAGAGGAGGGGGGACATAGAGATAAGCATGGAAGGAGAAGAGGGAGGAACTCCGGACTGGGAAGTAGGATGCTAACTGGTGGCACAAAACATGTTACAAATGCAGTCCAATGCCCTAATGAGAGAGAACCTGATTGTGATATCACAGCTTCATGTAAACTATAACTATAGTTTACTCTTACCACACACTTGAGGAAAGAGAGGTAACTCTGCCGGCTTAGGCCTGCACTCTGCAATGTGTTGCTATGCACACGCTGAGGGGCTGGCAGCATGGCAGGATCAGTCACAACCTACCCATCACATGGTCGATGGGTTGCTGACCCCCAAGCTATAGAATGAACTGGAAAAAAGAAAACAGACAGAACCAACAATCATTTTGCAGGCGTAATAGTTCAGTTATATTTATATTGAACCACTGTTTGCCTAGAGTTAATCTTTAAACAAGAAAATTAGTTTTTTCTTTTGAGTTTGTCTTAAAATAATGAATACAAACACAGGCAGTAATCAAAGGTGTTTTCCTAATTTTCATAATTACTGCACGGAATCCTGATGTTTCTTTGAAATAAACAACGATCATCTTATCAGAAAACAAGATTTTGTTCTCCTTTCGGTGGCTGACTGTAATTATGTACAGCTACATCAGGTAAACCTTGTTTACGCTGCTGAGTTATGAATGCTGGATATGGATTATGCTTCTTGCCAGATGTTATATATATTATTAAGAGCCTCAGCACCTTCAGGGACTGCGTCTATTACTTGTTTTGCAGGGATTGTCTTGTTTTAACTTTTATCGATTCTACACAGTAGTGTTGGCTTATCTCCTGGGCTTCGCTTTGAAAATCCAGCAGTGATTACTGTACAGATGGCCCTTCTATAGAAATGCTTTGGTGAAAGCCGCCATAGATGCCTAGTGGATATAATTTCCTATAACGAGCTATCAAGTCTGGCTTAATTTGAAAAAATCTGCTGTGACACAGCAGGCAAAATAAGTTGAGATGGCACCAATCTGTGCCCAAATAATAGTGTTACAGAATAGGACAAATGCAGGAGCCTGGCCTTGGCTCCCCTATTGATTGTGTATACCCTCTAAAGGTCTCTGCCCCTCCCCTGTTTATTCTGTGTCTTCTTTGATTAGTGCAAACTGAGCTGTTCTGCTAATTTTTAGCAAGTAAAAAACATATTTTTTCTTTCATTTTGACCAAGACTGTTTGCTTTCTTTTTCCTGGCATTATGTTAAAGGAGAACTATAGGGGTTAAGGCTTTTCCCCATAGTTCTCCTTAGGGTAACGGGAGGACACAAACTAGAGTCCTCCCGTCACCCTAAGCTCAGTATACCGCGAGCTACAGCTCGCGGTATACTGAGACGCCGCAGCTGAAGCGGATCCCGACAATTATGGCAACTAGAGGCAGAGCCAGCTGTACCCGCCCCCTCCCCGTCCGATCCGACAGTCAGCGCTGGCGGATTGGAGCGGGGAGGGAGGAATCCAGCCCCTCCCCTGTCACGGCAGAGAGCTGTGACAGGATCGAGAGGTGAGCGAACGCCGGTATGTGTTCGCTCACTTCCCGATCTCCTGAGCCGACCTGTGACAGTCTCATTGTCACAGGTCGGCCAGAACTATGAGGTGAGTGAAAAGCCCTCACCTCATAGTTCTCCTTTAAGCCACTCTTGGATAAAATAACAAGTGTAAATTTAGCATGTCACTATCCTTTAATTCTAGTCAAGTAACACCCCTCCATTACAAATTCAAAAAGTGCTGCACTCCATGGATCTCCACTGGAAAAAAAAATCACACAAACACACCTACCATTCCTCCTCATATGTTCTCAAACACGTTTCACCATTGTGGCTTATTCATCTCTATGAGTGAAATGCATTTGGGTTTGAAAATACACTATATTGCCAAAAGTATTGGGACACCCCTCCAAATCATTGGATTCAGGTGTTCCAATAACCTCCATGGCCACAGGTGTATAAAATCAAACACCTAGACATGCACACTGCTTCTACAAACATTTGTGAAAGAACGGAAACGCAGCCAGGAAGTGGTAGGCCACGTAAAATGACCGAGCGGGGCCGGCACATGCTGAAGTGCGCAGAAGTCGCCAACTGTCTGCAGAGTCAAAAGCTACAGACCTCCAAACTTCTTGCGGCCTTAAGATTGGCACAACAACAGTGGGTAGAGATCTTCATGGAATGGGTTTCCATGGCCGAGCAGCTGCATCCAAGCCTTACATCACCAAGTGCAATGCAAAGCGTCAGGTGCAGTGGTGTAAAGCACGCCGCCACTGGACTCTAGATAAGTAGAGATGTGTTCTCTGGAGTGATGAATCATGCTTTTCTGTCTAGCAATCTGATAAACGTGTCTGGGTTTGGTGGTTGCCAGGAGAACGGTACTTGCCTGACTGCATTGTGCCAAGTGTAAAGTTTGGTGGAGGGGGGATTTTGGTGTGGGGTTGTTTTTCAGGGGTTGGGCTTGGCCCCTTAGTTTCAGTGAAGGGAACTCTTAAGGCATCAGCGTACCAAGACATTTTGGACAATTTCATGCTCCCATCTTTGTGGGAACAGTTTGGGGATGGCCCCTTCCTGTTCCAACATGACTGCGCACCAGTGCACAAAGCAAGGTCCATAAAGACATGGATGAGCGAATTTGGGGTGGAGGAACTTGACTGGCCTGCACAGAGTCCTGACCTCAATCTGTTAGAACACCTTTGGGATGAATTAGAGCGGAGACTGCGAGCCAGGCCTTCTTGTCCAACATCAGTACCTGACCTCACAAATGCACTTCTGGAAGAATGGTCAAACATTCCCATAGACACACTCCTAATCCTTGTGGACGCTACCCAGAAGAGAGTTGAAGCTGTTATAGCTGCAAAGTGGGGGCCAACTCAACATTGAACCCTACGGACTAAGACTGGAGTGCCATTAAAGTTCATGTGCGTGTAAAGGCAGGCGTCCCAATACTTTTGGAAATATAGCGTATATGTGAAGGAATGAAAGTTGTGTTCTTGCTCCATGAATAAAGATTTAATTTCCAGCAGATATAAGTGGAGTGCAGCACTTTTTGAATTTGTGTTGCTAAAAGTAACATGGTGTGCCTATTACCTGCACCTCGTAGACTGAAGTCATGGTTGAGAGCTGACCTGGGATTGGGAATGTAAAAGGTGTCTGGAGTGGATTATACAATACCCAGCCATTGCTTATCACAGTCTAGAACTAGACAGAATTTTTAGCACGTAAGTAATATTTCTACTAGGATAATGGCTATTGCTACATTATATGTGGAGAACATCTGTCATAAGACAAATATGACTTCCTGAAAAAGCTAATTGTCTGTCTGTCTCTGGCTTCAGCAACTTCTGGGTTACTGACCCAGCACAGGTATGCAGACAGTGGAGACAATCAGAACTGATCTACTTACTTGTAACTGGGAATTCATCATTTACATTGCACATTTTTGAGCCTTTTGTTCTTGATTTAAGTTTAAAAAAATGAAATCATTCTCACTGCACAGCAAATCAGCCAAAACAATGGCAGCATTTTGCGTTTCTTCAAAAATATTGTTTCCAGTGTGTATAGAGGTAATAGTGACATGCATCTCACTATCACAACATTCATTAATTATCCATACACAATCTTACATTGCCATCTGCTGCTTCAGGACATCAAACAGTATTAAACCCAGGCTTGCCAGCCCTCCTGTACAATATCATTCCAAATCCCGCTGCCCATTTATTTTATGCAGAAGGCTCATCTGCGATATTCCTTTATTGACTTCATTATCATTTTCTAGTTTGAGAAATATGCCCATACCTCTCATTATAAGTCTCATTAAAGCCTACATTATGAGTAAATGTGCAAAATAGCTTTTATATATAAGACCCCCTATACCAGTGGTGCTCAATCTTTGTGAGACCAGAGCCCGCTAAATTCTTCCAAAACCTTCCATGCCCCAACTGTTAAAGAAGTGGTTGAGACCTACTGATTTAGTCCTCGGGGAATTTTAATGTGACCATGTGGCCATCGTAGGCAAAATAACAGTATATTTTCCCCATGCTGACCTGCCACAAACCCATCACTCCTCTATAATTTTCAACTTTCTTTAAAGCCGAAGCTTGCATATGGCTATGTAGTGCCCCCCTGACCCCCAAAGGCATGTGGTGTACCCCAGAGGCAGGGAAGGCTGACATTTCACTCTCAGGGAAGAACAGTAAATTGGTCACCAGTCACTTTAAATACTTTTTCAATGCTTTATTTTAAAACATCCAAAACTGGGAGATAGGGTATAGGGCTACAGACATCCATGGGCAAAAATAGACTCCATACTCACCAAACCCTTCATGCTTCCACAGTGCAGGAATACTTTAGTTGAGCAGAGGATTACACTGTGTAATAGAACCACAACTGGATAGCAGATACATTTGAGATCTTCTATAGGAGAGACACCAGACTTGTTCCTAAGGTCTATGCCATCCTGGCCTTTCTGGCACCTCCAACACACAAAGAGCTGCTCTGGTTCTCCATTCCAGACAGTTCCAGACCCCACCTGGCCCAAATCTGGCCTCCTGCAGACTTCTTGCTTCTCCCACTGTGTACATCCTACCCCCAGGCTAGGCCCGGGGGCAGACTGCCCTGAGCACATGGCAATTCCTGAGTATTTATGCACTTCTCCAGCATGCACAAGTGTCCATGAAACTCCTAGTGTTTGGCTGAAGAGACATAAACACCCCCAGTATTCTCCCATTGGCTGCCCCACTCTGTGGCAGGGTCACACCCCACTACAGACAATAGCAGAACAGCTAGGAAGACCAAATGATCACAGACTACAAATTAGCCAGACTGATTATGGTTCCAGCAACATTACATTTAAAGAACCACTCCACTTTGGGCGAAGGGGCTACAACTATTTACCTCCAGCTTTCCAGTTCTTTGCAGCTTGGGAACAGGCCATTCAGGTACCCAGAGCACTGTATTTTGGAAGGCAGGTTGCATGTGAAGTGTTTCTCATATGTTAAAGTAAAGTATCTTTTTACCAGGCCCCAGCATCTTGGGTGTATTGGAATAATTAGCACAGATTTAACCCATACTCTACAAAGCCATCACATGCAATATCCAGCTGGTTTTAGTACCTAGTGTTTTAAGATGGATACTTTAAATTAACAGAGTAAGACACAACTTTATCTTCAGGAGATAAATGCTAAGCAGGTAGTTCAGTGTCATTTATGGTTATACAGCTAAAGAACAGGGAGGGTTCTTATTCTGTCATCTACCTGAGCTTTGTCTTAGCCCACACCCCTCCTTTTGCCACCAGGCCATCTAACTCCGCTCCACCCGCGTACTTCGTGCTGTTACTCAGTTTCAGCACCCAGAGCAACCCTAGCTAGCAAGGTTTCCTGGCACCATGGAGACTACAAAGTATTTGGCAGTGACCACCTTTTATAACACTTGCCTCTTCCTTTTAGATTGTAAGCTCTCACGAGCAGAGCCCTTCTAACCATCTTGTCTTGAATTGCTTTGTAATGGTACTGGTCACCCTCTTTTTTGTAAAGCGAAAGCAGACTGTTGATGCTATATAAATCCTGTATAATAATAATAATTGCTTTACTGGCCCTACACCTTGTGCAGAGCTGGCATACTCTGCCTCTGAACTTTGTGAAGCCGCACTTCTACCTGCGCTGTCTCAGCAAGAATGAAGTGCTTGTGGGTGTGGTTTTCCAGCTGCAGGGTGCCCTTCCTTACATCTTTCCAGGCAGTGAGTTGGATGTGAGATGAAACTTTCCTGTATAAATATTCTTCCAGAATGTTTCTTGTTGCTGTAGTGCTCACCCCCGAAGGAGCCCCCAGAATAACCCGGGTCATCACTAGCCTGTTTAGGAGTAACCGCCCTCTTCTAGTGGCCAACAGAGCTGATATCGAGGCTAGAAGTATGCTGAAGGAACTTTTTTAACATATTCACATTGGGAGAGAGGGTGTAGGGACCTAGACATCCAGGGTGAAACAGACACAGACTCCAAACTCACCAGTCCCTGTTAGTACTCCAGTGTGGATCAAAAGGAACACAATTTGCCACTGGGTATTTGAGAAGCCGCTGAATAGGGGTTGGTGTGAGATATTCAATAAGACAGACACCAGACTTGCTCCTGAGGTTCATTCCAATTCAGGCACCACAAGCAGCTATTATCCTCCCTGGTTCTCCTCCTCAATCTGTAGCAAAGGCCTCCTCCGGGCCTGAGGCCTAACAAAGCATTTCCTTCATTCCAGCACTCCCATCCCCAGGCCTAGGCAGGCTGGACAACACCCAGCCCTGACTGGACATTGGGCTACCCCAAACTGTACTGAGCACATGGCAACTCCTCTGAGTATATAAGCACTTCCCCAACATGCACCACTGGCCATGAAACCATCAGGGATTGGCTGGTAAGCCTCACACACTCATAATGTCCTCCCATTAGTTGCCCCACATTGCAGCAGATCATGCCCCACTCAGGCAGGTACAATCCATACTAGAACACCTGGAGTTAATCAGATAAATGCTAACTATAATTCAGTCAAGCTGACTACAGTACTGGCAATCACTACATTTCTAGTAGCCATCCCACAAAACGTGATGGGGGCTACATTGCCATGACATTTATTGGATTCAGTTTTCCATCAAGACAACTCAAGGTGCCTGTAGAGTCCACTATTGGCCAGTCATTGCCTGGTGTGACAGCAGTAGCTGCCTGAGCAGATAGAATGCTTCAGACCAGCAGGAGAGAGACTGCGGCCCAGCAGCGGGCTGCAGCCCATTGGCTGTGAACCACTGCCCTATATTGTAGGGAGGCACCAATACCAATACATGTATCAGTATCGGTGACAATACTGGGCATTTTCACGAGTACTGTAGATTGTTATACACAAGCGGCTGCCATAAGGTTCCACTCTTGCTGGGGACATTGCGGCAGCCTGCTGGGGATCTCACAGCGGCTATTTACAGCACCGGTCTGGCCTCACGTCTTCTCCTTCCCACCTTCCACACAGCCATGGTGAGACCCTGCCACCCAGACCCGTCTGCACAGCCATGGTGAGATCTAGTACAGCACTGATGAGACCCGCACCCAGCCATGGTGAGACCGCACAGCCATGGTGAGACCCACACGTAGCCCTGCTGAGACCACACAGCTATGGTGAGACCCACCCACAGGCCTTGTGAGACCTGCAAGCAGCCCTGGTGAGACCCGCACACAGCCCGGTGAGACTGCACAGCCATGGTAACACCCGCACATCCATGGTGAGACCCATAAGCAGCCCTGGTGAGACCTGCACACAGCCCTGGTGAGATGCCACACACTGCCCTGGTGAGATGCCGCACACAGCCCTGGTAAGACCCGCACACAGCCCTGGTGAGATCGCACACAGCCCTGGTGAGACCCCGCACATTCTCCTGAGACCTCTTAAAAACCTGGTGAGACTGCACAGACATGGTAAGAAGCGCACACAGCCCTGGTAAGACCGCACAGCCCTGGTAAGAGCCGCTCGCTGCCCTGTCGAGACCCGCACACAGCCCTGGTGAGACCCGCACACAGTCCTGATGAGATGCCACATACTGCCCTGGTGAGACCGCACAGCCATGGTGAGACCTGCATGCAGCCCTGGTCAGATCGCACAAGCATGGTTAGACTGCACACAGCCCTGGTGAGGCCCCGCACAGCCCTGGTCAGACCCCGCACAGCCTCCTGAAATGCCACACAACCCTGGTGAGCAACACAGAATATGTAGCTTTATATTGTTCTGTATTGTTGTTTAATGTATTGCTGGGATTTGTATTCCTTTTTTGCTATTCCAGGCAGCAAACAAAACATTTAGTAATCTGTTAATGAAAACTAGAAACCATTTCCACAATGATTAAAGGGACACTTCCCTTTGCCAATGCAAGGCAAAGTAAACGGGTCATTTAAATCTGAACTCTATGCAGCTATGAAAGACACACATTGATTATGTTTTTAATACATGTATTTTTTAAATGCAAGTAGTGTAAGAACCTGAATTTGACTTGGTATCAGCCTCTTGCAACCCCCTCTGCAGCAGAGATCAGACTGGAGAGCCAAGGGAGAAACAGCACAGGGAGCCAATCAGTCCATGTGCTGAGAACAAACTTGCTGATAGGAGGAAAAAGCAGAGTGACAGAAATGTTAGCTCATCAGTCTGCTGCTGCTCATTTCACTGTCCAGTCACAGGCTGAGGGAGGAATGTGTTTATTTAAAATGTTATTAAACCCTCCACAGAAAAATAGAAGGAATAAATGTAAGAGCACACCTTACATCATCATTGTTTTTTGTCCACTTTTTTGTGCAGTCTTTGCAGCATAATGTGCCTTACAAGGTCTGATGTGTGGACTTTACACCTATATGGTGACTTCTTTGCCTTTCAGGGCTTGAGGGATGCACTGAGGGTTTAACACTATTTTAACTGCAGCATAAAAGATCAGGTTTCCTGCCCTGCCAGACAGGGCTGTGCTGTATGTTAGAGCTGTGTGCATCTCAGTACTTGATGGACAGAAATGAAAATCCTTTGTAAGGTAATAACAATCTTGTATATGTATTTAATCTGTGTATTTAGCTGTTTGCCCGGAGCAGTGGTGGAACTATCACCATAGTGACCCAGGCGGCCGCTATGATTCAGGGGCACAGGGGGGTCCGGCCAGGACGAGGAACAAAAAGGTCCCCCTGATGCCCTGCGGGCCACCTGGGTCGCTATGGCATCTCAGGCTGCTGGCGGTCACTGACAGCTTTGAGGAGGAACGTGCCGCTGTTGAGAACACTGACAACCTCTCAGTGACCTGTGCAGTAGGGCGTTCCTCCTCACAGCCGCTGCTGAGTCAGTGAATACCAGCAGCTGCAGAGGAGGAGGCTGGGCACAGTGTCGGGAGCAGATGAGGAGGTATGGCCCTGAGCCGACAGCGGAGGAGAAGGGACCCGGCGAATTTGGAGGAGGAGGGGCCCGCTAGCAATGGTGGAGGAGGAGGCGGGGCTGGCATTGGAGGAGGCTGACAGTGGATCGGGGCTGACATGTAAGACGGTGTGCAGGGGTGTGACCAGCCCACCTGGGACTCTGCAGAGTCCACCATAGAGAGTCTATGGTGCGCTCTGCAGGGTGACTCTCAGGTGGGCTGTTTGGGATAACTAAACTAAACAATGAAAGAGCAGCACAAAGTATTTAGGCAATGGACATCCGCCTGCCATGTCCCCAATTATAGGAACCACTAAGAATTTATATGCCCAAAATGATTGGTCAAACCGAGAATTGTCTTTTTTCACCAATACTTGTAAAATAATGTAAATATAACTTATTTATGCTATATATTATAGACCAATATAGTTATCACATTATATCACTAGCTGTATACATTTATGATGCTGTATGTTTTTAATTGTTGCATGACTAGTGTCACAAAGGTCAAACTCGTTTGGCTGGTTGAAGAGCTGACTGATATTCTGCTCTGTGAAGTCATTTCACAAAGTGGGTGACCTAATTTTGTAATTAAGAGATTATTTTCTGCAAAGCTGTCTTGGCTGTAGAAGCATTAGGGCGGGAGGCATGGAGTTTCCCTTGGATAGTCACATTTCACTGAGTAAACATGATTTTAATTACCAGTAAACAGCTGCGTGATGCACTACATGAATATTATCAGAGGACTTGTGGTGAAAAAAGATGTCCCAAAACCATTCAGCCAGACGAATCCTTTTCTTCAACTGTGAAATTGAACTCACTACACAAGCTTTATATATCATAATTAAGTCAAGCATTAGACATTAAATCCTGGTGGGCTATTTCTTTATTTGAGGTGGGAACAGTTTTGAAAATTAGCTTTAGGATTATGACTTTGGAGTTTATCACAAAAAAAAAATGGGGATATTTTCCAGTACGTATATGGAAATTTGTGGTGAAGTAACTGATAAGTCGGCATGGCTTGTAATAGACAATTATGTGTTAGCTTTCTAGAATGATAAAACCCTATTTTTGCTTCTGATACATCTGGTTTTTGCAATGAACCAAGGTAAGAAGTTTGTCTCAGGTGGTCTCCTTTAGTGGGATCATGATAGTAGGTTCCTATCTTTTCTGGCCTCAGCTTCCTCATGGAATCAAAGAAATAGGGAAAATAGCAAAAGGATTCAAATTCCTTGTCTCTATGCATTTAGCCAAATGTAAAATTATAAGCAAGCCATGATACGAAGGAGCGAGTTTTATCACAGACGATAGAGGGCTGGCTTTTTATGCAGCCACCACTGTAAGAATATGTCTTGTTTTCATTTACAGCCATGCCAACTTTCTGAAGTGGTTAGAAAGAGACAGTGTAGAGAAGTGGGGTTTTTTAGGCACTTTGAACGACACTTTGCAAGAGTGTTTTTATATAAAAAGTATACATTTATTCAATACATGGATAAAATGGGACAAATTGGCTAGTAAAAACCATAGGAGGGAACACCTCTAATCTCCACCAGTACCGTCAGATACCGTTAGCATCACTGGTCAGGCTAAGTAGTACAACTGTATAATAAATTAATTTGTAGGTCTAGACTTTGATTGACACAGTTCAATTGATAGGCAGTCTATAGCAGTTGGTAAGGTGTAGTATAGAGTGTGTAACAGAAGGAACTGCATAGATGTTTGGGACCCTCAGATAGATCGAGGTGAGCTGGATATCAAGCCCAACCAGACCTAATCTAGTAAGTTTGACACGGTAGCTTGGATGTAGTCCACCTGATCTTAGATTGCTATTAAGATTGCGTCGATTGATGTGTCTCAACCAGTGTAACAAGGTTAGTTAACAATTGGAAAAATAAATGTGATACATAGCAGTATAAATCTTATTCTGAAATATAAAGATTCTTAGCTTGATCCAGGGAATTGGGGTTGGTGAGAGATGACAACGCATTTCGCATATATAACGCTTCTTCAGGTTAAGAGGTGGTCTGAGTTGAAAGTTTCAGAAGAAATTGTGTGAAAACTCAAATAGAGATCAGTTTCAGATGAGGCCACCAGATGCCTCCATAGGCCGATATTCAACAAATTTTGGGGATTTATAATTTTCGCTCAGACAATGGAATGAGTATGGGCAACGGTCAATGGTCTGTTCGGATCGCCGTCGGTTAACCCAGTGCTAGATTCCAGGGAAGGCCATCGGTGTGTGTTCGTGCCCGCCTCACCGGACAACTGGAACCAAGATGCCTCTACTTGGACTTTGCACCAAGTAATATAGTAGCCCTTGATGGGACACCTGCCAGTCAAAGGGCTACTGGGGGTTATATTAGATGGTCGACAAGAGGGCTGTGGAGTCTAATCACTGGGAAGTCGCAAGCTGGGTCCAAGAGGCAGTGCAACCAGGAGGCCTCTGCACGTTAGTTTCCCCTTCAGGACTTCTCCCGCTTAGGCCCCATTCACACTGAGCGACATGAAAATCGCGCAATTTTATATGAGCGATATTGAGCGACTTTTTCCTATTGGGCTGTATGCAATCAGGAACAAAATCGCTCGAAATCGCTTGAAAAAAGGGTCATGTAGGAGCGACAAGCTACAGCGATGAGCTACAAGCGATATTGAGCGACGAGATGTGAACAGCTCCATTGAAATGAATTGGAGAAGCTACATAGAGCGATCTCGTGTGGAAATATGAGCGATATCGCTGCAAAAATCGCGCGATAAATCGCTCAGTGTGAATGGGGCCTTAGGGAGGTAATGCTTGCATTGCTTTTAGGTAGAATGCTAGGGCTATCACCTCTAGGACGCCTTTCTCACCTCTCTAACACTTTATCAAGTTCTCTCTAAAGATCTATGTAATTTGTTAAAGCATGTCACCACCACCCTGAATGACTGTGTGTACATAAAATCATAAAGATGCATGCCTTTATTTGAAGAGCCTGATGTGGACTCTGTCTTGTTGTGAAAGAAAAAAACAGCAAAAAAAAGGTTAAAAATAAATATTTAAAGCAACAGTACACAAATAGCTTTTGAATACAGAAAAAAGGATGAAATATAAATACTGAATACTGGATTTAATACCCACCTGGTATTACCATAATCAATCCTTACTAATGAGTTACCAGGCTCTCAGAATTCCTGGACAAACACTCCCAGGTCCTAACACATACAGTAACCAACTTACATTTGGTTAGCCATGTTGTCATATAGCTTGATATGGAACTATACTTTGGCTGGGTGTCTAGACCCAAATAACCTCTAATATGTGCCTTTCCTAGTGCAGATCAATTTATTTCAATAAGCATGAAGTGAAAAGGAGATAAAATGGTACTCACAAACAGGAGTGTTACACAGACATGGAATGGGAGCTGACATGCAGTAAGGCATCCACTAGACAATTCCTGTGTGTGATGACGTTGACGCGTTTCCGGGGCACGCCCCCTTCATCAGA
>NW_017306448.1:3316162-3366941 GCF_000935625.1 Nanorana parkeri | reverse complement strand
GTTCTGATGAAGGGGGCGTGCCCCGGAAACGCGTCAACGTCATCACACACAGGAATTGTCTAGTGGATGCCTTACTGCATGTCAGCTCCCATTCCATGCCTGTGTAACACTCATGTTTGTGAGTACCATTTTATCTCCTTTTCACTTCATGCTTATTGAAATAAATTGATCTGCACTAGGAAAGGCGCTCCCTTTGTGTTTACTTTCCAGATTTCCAGCTTTCCCGGCTTCTTTGGGGCAGCATCCTGCAGTATGCTTGAGAAGATTTCCCAGTGAGGGCTGATAGTTAGTGGCGCTTCATTGTTTTTACTGTGTTACTGGAACCTCTAATATGTATATCATCAACATTTCCATAAGGGCCTAACAATTCTATACAAGTACAATACAATATTAGTTTGTAAGTGTTTTGTAGCATAGCTCCTCAATTAATAATGATCAGCTTAGTTTTGGCTGTTGCGCAATGGAATATGAAGCCGTAATTGGAGATATTAATCACCATTGTCACCAAAATTGAAAATGTTGCATATAAACAGATAACCAGCTGAATGGCTTTAATGCTTATCCTGAAATTCATCTTATGCAGCAAGTCATTGTTAAAGATTAAATAAATCCCCACGGTTGGTTATGCCTTTATCATTTAAATCGCCATTAAAGTTCAGGCCAGTACGAATTCTGATTTATCCACCACCTTCTTCCTGAGTTCACTGCAGCTCCACATACATGTTGATACATGAGAGAGGATGTGGAGTATCCTGGCATAAGAGGTTGCAGTCCTACCAGGAAGGACACGTGAGGAGAATGTTGGAGTCACCACAACGTGCCTTCCCGCTACGTCAACGTAGGTGTGAACAGAGCCTAACACACCTCTCCGAGGCGATATGTTCACAAAATGTTATTTACATAATTGCTCTGTAGACAAGTATAGCCTGATTCACTGCCTTTGCTTTCTTGCTGTTTGCTGCACTGGGCAGTGGTAGCCCAGTGAAGACTTAAAGAAAATGGAAAAATTATATACTGTATATTAAAAACAGCCATCAGCATAAAAAGGAACAATAATAGTAATAGTCCCACGGGCCTTGTGCAGCTCTTGGCATTTTCCTGTGTTTCCCTTTTACCCTGTAGTTGCAGTGATTTCTAGCAGTCCCATGCAATGTGTCCACAATCTGTGTCTCCTGGAGCATGTCCCCAGTCTCCAACAACCCATATAGCATATCTGCAGTTTCTGACCATCTTCGGTTGCAAAATCGAAGTCTCCCACCATCTCCTGTAGCATGTCTGCAGTCTCTGACCATCTCCTGCAGTTTGTTTGCAGTCTATGACCATCTCTTGTAGCAAGTACTAAGGCTATGGGTATCTCCTGTAGGATGTCTGCAGTTTATGATCATCTTTTGCAGCAAGCCCACAGTCTTTGACTATATGCTGTTGCATGTCTGCAGTCTTTGGCAGCTTCTTATAGCATTACATTAACCTTTGCTGATATCAAGGGCCACACTTGAGAACCCCTATATCAAAAGTAAAAGTTTTATATAAAAGTTTTGACTTTAGATAAACATTAAAGAGTTTTGCTTTATATTGTATCCATGTAGCTATACCCTTAAACCAGATTAAGTGTTGGAATTTTGAAGCATGCAATTATACACGATGCAGTGTATAACTATGGCCAAGATGGCCCATGAGGCTGCTGTAAAGCATGTTGATGACCATGGCCTTGTGCTGGATCCAGTTGTCATATTCTTGAAACATGCTGACACCATATGCAGCTCTGAAAGTCAACCCAGCAAGTCCTCCTTACTCCAAGCTCTCTTACTGCTTTGTGGCTGTGGAGAACTTTCTTTGGTGCCCACCAATGAGTCATGATCATGGAACTGATTTTGATTCATTGATTCATGTGGCCATATTCTCTGCACTATATAAATTATTTCGCTTCTAACATCTTTAGTAGTTGGAATAATGAGCCAGGTTTCTTTTTAGCAGAACTATGCCAAGTATTGTGTGAGCATTCCTTTCTTTTTAGCACATTCTTTGAATGCCATGCGGTGTCTATGGAGAGATAATGCTGAAATGACTGTAACACCCGTGTGTTTTGTGTCAGCATCGTGTCAGAGCTGCTTTTTCTGTTTTGATGAAATTGTCAGTGCGCTCTTGGTTCATTCAGCAGGTGCAGCGGATAGATTGCATCACAAGGGGGTTCTGAGAATGCAGAATAGGTTCATTCTGACTGACAGGTATGGTTGTTTGTTACTACAGATGTCCCAGAGTGCTTTGCTAGTATTAAAAAAAACAGCAGGTGTGAATGTAAGGCCATGGTGTTTTCTCAGAAAAAAAAAACTGAAAAAAATGTGCATTCTCTACTTCTAAAACAAACACTAGTTTTCATGCAGGATCTTAAAGTAAATCTAAGCCCAAATCTCATATAACCTTTAATGTGTTAATATCATTTTAAAAGCTGTTAAACAGTATTTGCTCATAGAATTTCCTCTTCCTCCTTGCCTCTCCTTTGACTTCTCCATCAAGATTAATAGCAGAACTATCAGTAGCTCTCCTCATGCCAGGGTACTAGGTGTAATGTGGACTGTCCTTCAGGCCCCATATCCAATCACTGTCCAAATCTTGCCGCCTTCACATCCATACACCAGCAAGATACTTATTCACCCGTGTTATCTCTTGCCTCCACTATTGCAACTCCTCCTTGTTGTTCAACCTTTACACAGGCTATCCCCCTTCAGTCTATTATGAGTGCTGCTGCCAAACTCATCCACCTTACCAACCATTCAGTATCCGCCACCCCTTTCTGCCAATCATTCCACTTACTTCTGCTCATCCATAATCCTAAATATTAACCTTCAGTATATTAACCGCGCTATGACCAACCCGACCATAATTTTTAGCTGACGCATAACCTTTGGCTTCAGTTAGCCTAAGTTGACTTACGCTCAATAAACGGCAAAGCTCTGTCTTCCTCTATTCCTATTCTACTAATATCCAAACAAAATAAATAAGTGTATACAAAACATGTACCCATAATATTAGAAAGTGCTCATGTGCATGCTCTTATTCACATATATAACCTACTGCATACCTTATACATAAGTCCTTATTTAGTTGTAACTTGTGAACACAAATAAACCAATGTGATATTTGTTATAAAATGTCCCAATATATGACCATGATAAAAATCTTCAAAGCGTCCAGGAATCCACACCAATGTGCTCTAATGCAAACCACTCACCGGATGGGATGTGACCTAGTAACTATCTACTCAGGTCAAAAGATCACTTTTGCACGGACCATCCGAGTATTATATCATTTCTAGCTAAGGTATCCCGATATTTCTTCCAAATATCTCTTGGATCATTCCTCCTCAGGTAAGTGTATAGATAAACTAAAAATGTCTTCCAAAAGTACTCCGACATTAGTAAAGAACTCGGTGCATCATCACATATAAGATACACAGAATGTTCATAGGCTAAAAACTATTTTAATACATTGCACATATAAAAACAAATGCACTTACATGATATTCCATATCATCCGGCAAATTATAAAAAACACTTCAACGGATGAGAAAGGTTTCCACAAAAAATTCCTGTATCAGCAAACCGTGCTTGAGGCGTTTCGTCAATCGTGACTTTATCAAGAGCAATCCTAAATACTAATAACAACAAACAAAGCCATCCACAACTCTTCCCCCTCAGGCTGACTCTGCTCACCAACCTCATCTCAAAATATTATCCAAACCATCCTCTTCGATCCTCCCAACACCCTCTGCTCTCTAGGTCCTTCATCACCTCCTCCCATACCAACCTCCAGGACTTCTCTAGTCTCTCCCATCCTCTGGAGCTCCCTGCCCCAATTTATCCTGCTATCTCCTACTCTGCCTTTAGGTGATCTCTGAAAACCCATCTCTTCAGGGAAGTCTGAACTTTCACCCTCTCCATCAACTCATCCCCACATAGTTACTAGCTTTTTTAATCACTTCCATCTCCCTTTTAGCCCATATCAATTAGGGCCCCCTCTAACCTTCTTATCTTGCTTTGTATTGGGACTGTACTGTCTTCCTCTATTTTGTATATTGCAGCGCAACCTGCTGGTGCTATATAAATCCTGTATAATAATAATATTAATAAAATGATCTGAAGCTCCTGTGACAAAGGTATTGGTTTTGGTACTTTCTGTTACAGTGTGACAACTGCCTCCTGACTGTGCCCCTGTGTTGTCATCCTATCACCTGCACCCCCTGGAAGAGACTACAATTAGATAAGCTAAAACACATTGCACAGACATTGCCCTGGTCTGGCTTCCTAATAGTGACAACTATCAGGGAGCCGAACCAGTGCAATTATGTATAGTTAAAGATGGAGTGAGTGCACGTGGACAGGAAATGACTGAAAGAAGAGTTCAACATATAACAAATGATATTAAAAAAAGGTGAAAATAGTATTTTATAAAAAAAACAAAATCTTGTCATTGTTTACAATACACAGTGCCAAATGTTATCTAGTTGGGGTTCAGATCTACTATAAACTTGCCACACTTTTTACAATCATATTATATAATATCTTTCAATTTACCTCCAGCTATGTAGTACAATGCCTATTTAGATATATATTAAGCACATTCTATAGGATGCCTCTTGCACTATAATGTAATTGATCTATGAAGGAAATTGCACAGAGATTGTAAGTCAAATTTGAATATGTGTGGCCAGCCTTAGGTACATTGGAATTTTTTTTTTTGGAAAGAACAGTGGGAATCACACTGAATGCCCCAGAACAGCCAGCAAGGACTGACAACCCTTCTACCGCCAAGGGTGAGATAAATTTTTGAGGTCTTGGTTACTGGTCAGTTGCTTTATTCTTTTATGTTTATGGTGAAATGTGGCTTTACGGTCCTTGCTGTAAAACATGAGATTCATTTAAACATGAGAGTTCATTAAAACTGTACTGGGTACAGATTTACTTTACACACAGTTTCTGAAACTGGAAAATGCTTTACAGTCCAGGTTTGAAATCATAGGAGGCAGAATCCTTGAAGAAGAAGAAAAGAATTCAAGTGCTAGGCTTGAATTCTGGCATTGGGGTCACTTCCCACTCTGGACACGCTATGCATTGAGTGTTTGTGTTAGCTCCTCTTGGTGTTCCAGATTCTTCTAGAAATCCAAAAACATGCTAGGAAATTAATTGGCTATTATCCATATTGACCAGTGGCATAACAATCGGCCGCTATGGGGCCCGGGGCACGGCCAGGACATCTCCCTGATGCCGATGGGTCGCTATGGCATCTGACTTGGACAGCCAGGCTGCTGGCTGTCGCTTGCGGCTGTGAGGAGGAACGCTCCGTTCCTTCTCACAGCCGCTGCTGAGTCGGTGACAACCAGCAGCTTCGGAGGAGGTGGCTGGGCCCGTCATCGGCAGCGATGGAGGAGGCGTGGCCCGGCGATCGAGGAGGCGGAGCCCGGCGTTTGAGGAGGCGTGGCCCGGCGATCGAGGAGGCGGGGCCCAGTGACGGAGGAGTCGATCATGGAGGAGAAGGAGGCGGACAGAGGATCAGGGCTGACAGGTAAGAGGGCTAGACCACCCGCCTGAGATCCTGCAGAGCCCACCATAGAGAGTCTATGGTGGGCTCTGCAGGGTCACCCTCAGGTGGGCTGTTTGGGTTATCAGGTGGGCGTAACTAGAAATCACAGGGCCCCTTACAAAATTTTGCTATGGGGCCCTGTGATATCTAGTTACGCCCCTGATATTGACCCCAACGTATCTCTTTACAACTTTGGTAGGGATATTCGAATGTAAGCTCCTTTTGTGGCTGGGACTAATGTGAACTGTTCTTTGCAAAGAACTACACATAATGTCTGCACTGTACAAAATAATAAAGCAAATACTCAACAAAGAATGTCTAAACAATGTACAGCGAAAACAAAAAATAGAACAATTGTTGTAATGTTGAGTTAGCATTTTAACACCTGTCACTTGACTGAAGTGTTCCGAAGTTCTAGCATTGTATCAGATAATGTGTTCTACAGATGACTCATTGGAGAGTTTATTGGCACCCACATAGTTTGGTGCACGTCCATTTCCCCACACTTCTTTCACACATGCTGATACCGATAAGTGGAACCTAATTAGCTGTCACTAACAATAACACATCACGATACTAAGATTACTATGCAGCCCACAGAGAGGCTGCCGTATGCTTCTGAAAATGTGCTAACTTCTCTCACCTATCACCCTAGATAAACACTACAGAGGGAATGTTAAGAGCCTATACATGATGCAGTACAAGAAAAAGTCATTTATAGCACATGAATGAGTGAGGAGCTAATCCTGTACATCAGGTTTATTCATTGGGAATTATGTGTCTGTGTGGGCTGCCTGAAGACAGCTGTCTTGACTGTTCCACAATAGGAACAAGCAAACATAAAATATTTGCCTTAGAAACAATGATTACCTCAAGAGCCTTTAGCTGAACTAAACAAAGAGTACTTTTATCAATGCTGACAATCCGTTTTATTTTTATTTTTTTGAGAATATCAGATTTTTGGGAACCAAATCCCTCGGTCCCTCTTTCCTTCTCAGTTGTCTTACGTTTTGGTCGGATGTACAGATGTCTATGAAAAGGTTCTATTTATCTACCAAAAGTGTTATTCTGCATTAAAACCTTTATCCTTTCTCTTGCTATTTAGAAAAGCCAGGATTAAAAAAAATGGTGAATAAAAACAATTCTGGGTTTAACCAATCATTTTTGGCATATACTTTTTTTTAATGGTCTCCATTATTGGGGAAGTGGCAGGGAAGTGTCCATTGCCTAAATACATTGTGCTAGAAGGTGTACCTCTTTCTCGGCTTGGAAAGTTGAAAGGCATGGGATATTATAGAATATTTTTCTCTTTTGTGTCGATTGCTATGAGATGTGGTGAGTTTAGGTAACCCTGTGTTGACTTCAAAACTCCAGTTGTGTAGAGAAATTTATAATTGTAGCGTGCTCATAGGATTGGGTGTATGAAATAAACGCAGAGCTGTACCTCACTTCATACCTTAATAAATCAGATTTTATATAGAAACCTTGAGATGCTTTTCTCTTGTGCTGAAGCACACCACATTTAGTGATATAGGCATTTATATAGAAAGTGGTGATAGCCATGGTCAAGGCTGCAGTTCTATGCAGATTAAAAGCAGTGAGAGCGAGAACTCTGTCAGGTGTAGGGAAATGGCTTGGCTGTGCAAATTATGGTCACTCTTGTCTTACATTTCTCTTCTCTAAACTGCCAGAGGTAGCAGCTGATGATGAGTTATACAGTCTAAGATATTTAACAGTTTAGTCATGGTTTCCTAAATCACAGAGTCCAGCTACAGTTATTTTATTTATAGGAAAATGTAAATGCTTTTTAGTCATTTTTTTTAAGTGTGAAATTATAAAACTGATATTTTATATCAATAATTGCATTGTTTCTATACAATTCTTAATTTGTATAAACAGTTTATAAAGGGTGAATGTTTAATAAGAAAGCCCAGCACTAGATCTCCACTTGTTGATTGGTCATGTAGACTTAATATGAAACCCTCTTTATTGGAGAGGAGAAGGTGAGGGGATATGGCCCTCTTCTCTGAGTCATTCAGGAATGTGTGTGTGCTTGTGTAATTTGAGAAGCTGCTATTTCTGTCTACGCAACTCAACCAGCCATCTAAAACCACAAATTACCAGCCATTAGCTGTCCACCTGCTGATTGAGAAAGGATGAAACTGGCCTGCTGACTCGGACAAAGTCTGAGATGTGAGTAGACCATCTGTGCCCCTTTACTTGACAAAAGTCAATTTTTCAATCGACTTTTTGTTAAAAGAGCAGGTCTGAAAATTATTGGTCAGACAGTGACTGTAGCCAATGAACAGAAGTCACTGTACGGGTATTCTAACAGCGGCACACCCGCCATGGTCACAATACAATAACCCAGTGGAGGGGTTGGGGAGGAGAGTCCCCCATCCATGCGGCTTAGAGTGGATGGGATGATTGGTATATGGTCAACTTCAGGGCCGGTGCTAGACTATTTTGCACTCTAGGCAAGACAGCGCTACTTGCATCCCCCCAGCCCCCCTCCCGTGCTGCTCCATTCTCCTGCCGGCTAGCTTCCGCAGGCGACAGGTGAATGTAAGCAGCTGGGAGCAATAGCCAGACTGCTATTGGCTATTTTATTTTGAAATAGCCAATAGCAGACTGGCTATTGAAACACCACACCCTGAGCACAGAGGAGCGGACTTGAGAGAGAAAGTTGTCTCTCAGTTCCGCTCCTCTACTCAGTGGTGGGTTCAATAGCCAGCCTGCCATTTGCTTTTGCAATTTGAAATAGAGGGGGGGCGCCATGGGAAGGGGGGGGGGTGAGTGGTCAAGGTTGCAACCTAGGCATCAGTGCACCCTAGGCGGCTGCCTAGTTTGCCTAGTGGCAGCACCGGCCCTGGCCACCTTAAGACACATATAAAGGGGGTTTTATCAAAACTGGAGTAGACAAAATTTGAAGCAGTTGCCCATTGCAACCAATCAGCTTCTTTCTTCAGTTTGTAAAGTTAATTTTTTTAAATGAAAGAGAGAAACTGATTGGTTGCCACGAACATCTGCTCCAGTTTTGATCAATTCCCCTCACAGTATAAGCACTGCACTGTGTAGAAGTTAATTTGAAAGTTCCTTTGTGTATCCTACAGTTCCGCTTTCAGATAATACATAACATGAAGACTTACCTCTTATATAGAGCTGATCTATTTCCCACATCACTTTACAGAGCACTTTAAACAATTCCTACTAGTCCCTTCTCCTGTAGGGTTATGTCAAGGAAAGGACCGATTTGGGACACAGCTAATAAAACTACCAGTGGTTTTTGGACTGTTGGAGGAAGATCACACAAATACAAGGAGAAGATAAAACTTCATGTAGAAGTTGCATTTCCTTGCTAGTAAATTAATCCCAGGACCCGAATGCTGCTAAGAAAGAGCCCCAGCATTGTAACCAGCATGCTGGTCAGCAATTATATACTCTCCATTCACAGAGCTGCAGTAGGTGTGTATACAATAGTGGTAGCTGCTTTGAAGAACCAGGGATGCTAAGATCATCAGATTACTGACAAATGGTTTTGGGGTAGACTGCTGCACTGCATCAATACCTGGATGAAAGTACTCAGTAAGACGGCTCCTTGTATTCATCTGAAGATTAAATTTACAATTCTGACTGTTCTGTATCTTTAACCAAAAATTACACTTGGTTCAGGTCAATGGCTCAGAAATCAATAAGGTTTTTGGGTAAGTATGAGAGCCAGGCAACTAGCAGTTCCAAAATGATAGGTCAGCAGTAAAAACCTAATATGGTCTGGACACATACATTAATAGTAACCAGTATGTGGTGCTAAAATGTCCACAAACATAGCCATAGCTTATAATGTTGTGTACAGACAGATGCACGGTTCCATGATTTTCCAGCATTAAAGAATCATTTGTTTGCAGCTGGCTAATCACTACAAATTTCCATAAAAAGGAACGTTTATCTCCTCCAAAAGCGAAACAGTTCTATCTACTCTCCAGGGCTGCAAGACACTCTTTTCAAGGAGATCTGAGCTGTCTCAACAAACCAAAGCAAACACTGGATTCTGTGCTGAAGCGTGATAATATTATATTCTGTTTTATTTATATATGTATGTATGATGAGAGGAAGAATGAATAGGATAATATGTTAGAAAGTAAAGGCATTGTATTGATTCAGAACCGTAACAGCACAGCTCAATAAATTTACAAGGTCAACCAAAACATAAACTGATTGTTGCACTACAGATATATTGTTATTTTAATTGTGCAGAATAATTTCAACATTGGTGTTACATGAGACTAAGAGCCCCATGGGGGGAAATCCATTGCATTAAATGATGTATTTAGAGACTCGTGTTCACATTTATAGCTGCTACTGCATGTATTATTGTGAATTATTGTCATGTTCAATAGCCGCCTAAATGTCATTTTTCGCCATTAGAGAAATTATTTTATCATCATTAAGGGAGAACAGATTTGGACTGTTCTTACAGGAAAATATCACAGATTTTGTATTGTGAGGTTAAGTAAAGAAACACTTTAATCAAAATTGGACGAAATTCTACAATTATAGTCACCTACATTCAGCCTATGTAGTGAGTGGTTCTTAATGTTAGCCCACCATTTATCTTGTGCAGTTGGCTGCACTGCTTCCCAAATTCCTGGAGCGGTCACTGCCCTCTGAGTCTGAGCATCCGAACGTCTCTTAGAAGTTACAGAGTACAGAATATTTTATAAGTAGATTCGGCCATTCCCAAATGCATTGTGAAAAACCTTCCAAGCTAAACAGTACAAAACCCGTGCTGAGAGAGAAATGTTTAGGCTGCGCTTGCTGGCCTTTTTCTGAAAATGTTAGTTACCTGGCTGTCTAGCTTATCCAGTAAATTTTGGAACTTTATGAGTCACTAACTTGAATCCCATATATCACTAAGATGTTCTAACACCTATACATCTTCCTGATCAATTATATCAGAGGATCGGCATGATCAAATGAAAGAACTATGCATAGCACTTTCTGTTTATGATCTAATATAAATCCAACACAGTTAAGGAAAAACTTTGGACAGTGTGTGAAAAACACTTCCTGTCCTTATGACTCTAACAGTCTTTCTCAACCAGGGTGCCTTAGAATCCTGGGGTGCCCTCTGGCATTGTCAGGAGTGCCTTCAAATTTCTTATAACCGGGAGGGGGAGACACGACGACTTTGATGTGAAGAGGAGCTTCTGATGTAAAAGGGAGGGACTCTGATGTGAAGGGGGGCTTATAGTATGAAAGGGGAAGACTCTGATGTGAAGGGGGGCTTCTGAGATGAAAGGGGGGTCACTGATGTGAAAGTGGGGCTTCTGATGTGAAAAGGGGGTCTTTGATGTGAAGGGGATACTCTTATGTGTGTTGGTTATGTGTTTAGATGAAGCTCTGAGAGCTTGAGGAATTCTGAATTAAGTTGTACTTGTTTAGCAGGACATTACATCTGAGTACAGCATTATACATCATACAGAGATAACTTTCTGTATATCACAGACAAACATGAAGATATAGACTAGCATTGCACTACAGCGCCATCTACAGCTCAAAAGGCATAAGTACAATCAGTACGTATATGCTGTTGCATTTCCAACAATGTGAAGTGGGGCTTCTGAAAGGGGGTACTCTGAAGGAAAGGGGCCTTTTGATGTAAAAGGGGGAATTCTGATGTTACCCCCCGTCACCAAAAAAAAATAAGAAGGGTCATTATTCATCTATCTTGGCAAACTGCTTTAAAATGCTGGTGCAGTACATTTACCAATAAAGAGAAATATGGCTGCATGTTACATATTGCTTTCCTTTCTGCTCTAGTTTTGCCTTCATTCTCTGGAGACTGTCTATAATTGCTGGTAGGTTCTACACGTGAACTGTATCTCTTGACTCTGCAGGTTGTTGACAAAGTAATGGGAATGCAGCATCTGACAAGCCATCACAAGCCAGTAGTGTGCCCTGACAGTTGGCAGAAGTTCACCAGTTGCTTTCTATGAGTCGAGTCGTACAGCTGCCAAATCCTCTTCCAGTCCAACATCTGCCTCCTCCCTGTATTGGCTTCTGCGTATCTGTAAGGGATAAGAAAGACCCGGCTTCAGCACAAACAAATAAATTCAGCAGACAGCTGGCCAGAGCCTTTGTAGCCTGTGAAGCAAGGGAGCATATCGCCGGGTGCTTTGTGTCTTACATTAATGGCAAGATCATTGCTAAATTACAACACTCGGGAATTAGGCATTTCAGAAATTAACTTTTAATTAATCTTGCCAGCAGCACTGCAGGCTTAGTTTTCTAAAATAAGACATTCACTAAACATTAATTTCCATTAGAAATTGCCACTTTGCGTGGTATGTTCATTTTATGTTTTTATTGAGAGCTTGGCTCTGTTTTTTTCAATGTGGGTTTTTAGTACCAAAATAACTTTAAATTAAAAACTTTAACTTTAAAAAGTGTGCAAGAATCCTCGGAAAAAAACACCTATCCCTGTGCTGTAACCTCCCCTAATACCTAAAGTGGGGCTGTAATAAAAATAAAAATCAAATTCGCTATCTTGTATGGAACACTTAGAAGTGCGAATGTTGCCTCAGCAGTACCGTGAATGATTTACCTTGTGCCTGAAAAATAGCTGCATACTTTCTGTGCCTGGGCACTGCTGTATTTTGAGCCTGATAGCTGTATATCTGCAGTGTGGGTTTTTTTATATCAAAGAGGGATATCTGAGGAGCAAAGAGGGACAGAGAAATTTGGTTAAAAAAGAAAGAGAGACAGGCCCTCCAAATGGGGACAGTTGAAAGCGATGCTGTTCTCCTTGTTGAAGGGAAAGCTGTACCCAAGAACCTGTAGTGCAAGGATCTGCCCGCTTCTGCTACATTCATTCTGTGGATCTATAGTTATCAGGGGGGCAGCTCTGGCAAATGTAAGAAAAGCTCTGGCTACCAATATAGCCACCTCCATACAGAGGCACAGTGTGGAACAAGTCATGGTGGGTCAGTAAGGAGGAAAAGATCAGCTAAAGAGTGAATAGAGGCAAAATTGTTGACTAGTACTTTGTCTTTTGCTTGATTTTTTTTGTTGGCCACTGCTTCCACAATTCATGTCCTTATTAAAGGGGACCTCAACTCAAGTGAGCCCTTCCTACCTTAGTTCCTAAATATCTGCATTTTGTCTTGGCACAACTTCCATTATTTAACCCCCTAACACTTTCAATGCATGAACCTTTTTTTTCCATTATTTAGCTCACATGTTATATTGCACATCTTAGGCCCAAATATCACTTTAAATACCTAAAATATTGTATATTTTCTGAAAACTGAGACCTGTAGAATAAAATGGTGGCAGTTCCAATTCATTTAATGGAATATTGTGATCATAGTTCCCACTTGTCCCTTTTTTGGAACCAAATCCCTCAGTCCCTTTTTCCTTCTCAGTTGTCCCTCTTTTTGGACTGATGTATAGGCCTTCATAATAAATGAACTATTTACCTACCTAATGTGTTATACACTACACTCTAAACCTTTTACACAGATCCTTTTAACTTTGCATTATTATAAAAAAATTAAAAAAAACAGTATAAAGCATAAGTAATGATGAAAAAAATACTTGCGGGTTTAGGCAATTTTATTAATTCTTTATGGTGCACATAGCTGGGGGTGGGTCAGAGGTGTTTTTTCTGCCTACATAGTTTGTGCTGAAGGTTGTCCCTCTTGCTCATCTCAGAAATTTGGGAGGTTTGGTTGTGGGTGTTTCGTGCCATTACAGACTACAGAGCATTTTTCTTTTTCCAGTCAAGCAGGGCCTTTACGGCATACTTGCAGTGAGTTAGGAGGATCAGTTAAACACAGCCAAAATTAATATCCCACATACAGTATGTAATGAGCAAATATGGCTGTCCCCCATGTATATACTTTTACAAACTTTGCATAGAAACAATTAAAAAAAAACCAACAAAAACACTAACACATTAATAGGGTTTCTTTCACATGAATTCCAAATTTGATCCAC
This sequence comes from Nanorana parkeri, assembly GCF_000935625.1. Classification (NCBI taxonomy): domain Eukaryota; kingdom Metazoa; phylum Chordata; class Amphibia; order Anura; family Dicroglossidae; genus Nanorana; species Nanorana parkeri. The sequence continues at coordinate 3,353,366 of NW_017306448.1, read as the reverse complement.
TGCAGTCACTGTTCCACTCACAATTTTCAGCTCGGCTCTTTCAACAAGAGTTGACTTTTGTTGAACAGAGGAGTGCAGACAGGGCCACCCACAACTTGAATTTTGCCTGTTTTAGCAGGACTCGGCCACAATTCAAGCAGTGTATAGCCAGCTTTACACTATATGCTGCTTCTTGATGTGTTACATTTATACTATCCTCAGCTGATCCACTTAGCTTTACAGTGCGTTCTGGTTTCAAGGTGGCTCATTTCCCTTGCAGGGACCCTTGTGTGCATGTGCTTCCAGCTACTAGGTGTGTGCATCAATACAACCACAAAGCCGTGATGCCTTAGGACAGCAAGCCTCTTCCTGGTCCCCACCTCTTTCCTCCTCAAAGCTCATTAATGGACAGTTTGTGGAGACTACACTGTCGCTTGTGACCTAGTTCAAGAAAACTGATTTGGCGCCATATATACTCGGGCCAATATATGAACAAAATAATGTGCTGGGGAACATTTCCCTTGTTCATGAAAATGTATCAATTTAACAAACTTGCAGCATTTAGTACTAGTAATGATTTCTGCAGCCTTACATTTGAGATCGTTCCCCAGCATTTCCAGTAGATCCCTGACAGACTAGGAAAAAAAATGTGTTCCGTTCCTATGAACAGGATGAATAATTACATAAAGCTTATTTTAGGTTTAGGTTGCTCAAAGTGTTCCAGAACCAATTTTCAAAGAGCGTACACGAGCTGTATTCACTTTCAATGATTCACCGACGCTTAAAAATAATCATTTAGTCCCATTTGGCTTCTTCCACAATGCAGCTGAAAACACTGATGCCCTGAACTCATTTTACTCCCTTTGACTAAAATGTACTGTTAGATGTTGGGTTATTGAATGCTTTTTCAATATAAATAGCAAAGGTCAGTGTTTTTCCTTATCCACGCTGTGTAAGTATATGAGGATCAGACGGAAGGTAACCGTTCAATAATGTAAAATCGTTGGTTTATTTGTAAGGTGCACTTAACAGCACATAAAAGTTCAGTCTTTGCTTTCCAGTTTCCTGATACGTGCACATATTAATAATTGCTTAAAAGAGTGCTATCATTTGCCAAGGGGAATGACATTCAATTAAAGATAAAGTGATATATATATATATATGTATATAAAAAAATATATATATATATTGTATATACACACGCACGCACACATAACCCTTTTTAACAAGGATGGAATAGAAATTAAAGTACAACTGAAACCTAAACCAAGTCAGATTAGAACACCTGTCAGGTTTTTACTGCTGTCTGTGTCCCCGTTATGGAGATTCACCCTCTCTCTTTTTACTGGTGCCCTTTATCACTGAAAAGGAAAGAAAAGCCCAAATTTTGGGTTGTCATCAGAACAGGAGTAGATGGAAAAGTTTCCAATAGCGACACTGGTGACCCCAGGGATCCCTCTCTTTGGAGGGATGTCCTCTCTCTTCCTGTCCAGACAGAACGTGAAAGGACATCTCTCCAATTCCCCAATACAAGGTGCTTGGTGTCTTCACTTACAATGTATGAGAGTGGGAACCCTTCATATTGGCCACAGCAGATGTTGCAGACCCAGCAACTAACATCCAACCAATGGAGCCCCCTAGAGAAAATTTGGTGGTGAATTACCTCTTCATCTAATAGTTCTAGGTAGACTGAGCCTTTAATGTTTTAAACACTTGGTTTCTCTATATTGTATGATTACTGTATTTTTTATATAATTGCACTAGGGATGAGATCAGGGTTAGACCGAACCAGGTCTGAACCTCAGCTCCTCCATACTCGGAAGTGCTATGGGCCACTCACTCAATCAGCTGAGGGCTGGGGCAGAACTCTCCCTGCAGCTGCACATATACAAAGGGGCATTTATGCTGAATTCATTGACCTTATATGGCCCCACGGCCATATAACATCAATGTCATTGACCAAATATAGCCATGTGACTATGTGAGGTCAATGATGTCACTGCATCCTGTCCCTATGCTTAGAAGCAGCTGCAGGCAGGGAGTTCCCCGTGCGTAGCTGATTGGGCGGCAGCGGAAGTAGCTTCCTTCCATGTTTGGAGAAGCTCCTTCAGGGTTCAGAAAAGCTCAGGATTGGACCAGGTTAAGTCCATACTTAAGCTCATCCCTGAATTGAACATTTGCTTATTATATATACACATTGTCATAACTACTTAGCTGCTCTGCAGAGTAATAATACTTTACTACTCTTCTCTTTCAATTCAAGTCTATCAATCTGCCATGGCTGACTGACAACAATAGCCCCTCTATGTTATTATCTTGTAGCATTGTCTGATATATAAATAATCAATAGATGTCATCATAAATCATCATTTGGAACAACAAGCAAGTTAAAATATAACAAATGCACACAATTACTTTAAAATAACAGTTGCTATGATAACTCATGTTATGTCCTCCCTGCAATGAACTAGAGTCCCCCCTTTAAAAGCCTCCTATAAATAGAATTTAAAGTGTTCTTGTGGCTTGGTGCACGTTTCACATATCTTTCCAAAAGACTCTCCAGAACAGAGTAAGGTCACAGCATTTTCATCATCAGTGTGCAGTCAGCTGCAGAAATCCCAGCACAGCACCAGGTTATCACACAGGGGAGGACGGAGGGGCTGCCAGGATTCTCCCAGCATGCACTGCTCATTCAATAGTTCTGACAGGACCTCAGAGACCCTAGGATTTGAGTCGGTGTTCGCCTTCTAAGGAGAATTCCAATTAATTTAAATCTTAAATTCGCCTGCCTAACAGAGTCTGATGGCACTTAATCAATACCAATCACATGAACTATGGAAGTGTACTGCTAGCAGCACTCGGGCTCCATCAATCCATCAGTAGTTTGAGGTTGTCATTATCCTCTTCAGCGGTCATTACGCCAAAAGAACAATAATGCTAAGACGAATTTGGCTTAGCTGACCGGATCACTCCAGCATTTTTAGTATATGTAGATACCCCTTAAATCTCTAATCTTTAATCAATGTAAGGGTTTTGAATATCCATAGGGGGTACAGTGATTGGCTAAGAAACAATTCTCTCCAGAAGGACAAATTACTTCTAGGTGATGTTTTTTTAGATGGTAGACCTGTAAGGGAGTATTGCACCAATTGGATAATTAAAGCTGGATAGCAGGTTGATGATCAGACTTAGCATAGACCACCTAAGTACAAAGTCCAAACAATATACAGGAATAATGCAGGGCAAGCTTGTTCACACCATGTACGTTGAGCTGCATTTTACTTCTCACCACCACACATGTATAGTGGGAACAGAGTACATACATGTGCGGGGGTGTACAGAAAAATGCAGCTGGATATGGTGTAAATAAGCCCTTAGAAATAACAAAATAAAAAACTGATAGACCTCAGTCTGGAGCAAACAGGCAAATCTGTTGATTAGGTTAGGCTAAATTCCCAGCACTCAATTTAACCATTCTTGATTAGGGTGCAGATGTGCACTGCAAATACCTGAGCTGCAGTGCTAAATAGTGGCCAGCAAATGGTGAAGTCTCAAAGCGGAACATTTTACTAATTTGCGTAGACCCAATCCCATTCCACAGGGCTCTGATCCTTCTGCAGGGAGAATCAGTTATTATTGTTGGAAGAAGTACACATCCAGTACACATTGAGATTGATTTGTTAAAGTCAAATAATCTGTTTAAGAAAATGTGCACTTTGCAGGGGAGGTTTCCCCTTACCTTGGTGAATGTGGTGAAAATTCACTTTGCAAACAATAGCCAATCATATGCAAGGGAAATTAAAATAACAGTATTTTTTCTTGCAAATGATTGGGTGGTGGAAGTCAGTAGAGTTTAACCTCATTCACTAATTTAAGGGGAGCCTTCCCCTGCAAAGTACACATTCCTTTGCAAATGAACAGCCTATTTGCCTTGACTAAATCAACCTCCATGTTCTTATAATGCTGCCTCACCTTTCCTTTTGTGAAGCAGCACAGGTTGCATAGTGTATAGACAGACATAAAAAGAGACAGACAGTATGTACTTCATATCAGATACAGGGTGTAAAAAAAAAACCTTTATTTTTCATCCAAAACGTTTAACCTAATTATAGCTAAAAATTAATCTCACCATGTAGGCTTCACCACATGTTAATGAAAACTTGGAGGGAATTGGCAGGAGGGGCAGTTTCACTCCAGCAAGCTTATTTGAAGAAATGAACATGAACATCTGCTTCGTTAAAGAGAAAATTATTTTTATATCTGTGAGCTAAACTAATTATACCAAACAGTGTGTGCTAACAGAAGCAAAACAACAATTGGTCATTACAGACTGTACTGTTTTCTTTATTTATTTATAGCCGTATCCCAAATAACTCATCCCAGAATAGACAGTACCAGGAGCCGCCTGTATAAAGCTTAAAGGAGAATTAATGAAGTGTCCTGCATGTATAGGTGAAGTGTCAGTCTATACTGAGAATATCAGTTTTATTGCTATTCCTTTAGAATTACATATAGGAGCAACATTTTGGGGCCTCACAGGGCCCCTTCGTGAGACACTTTGCCTGACAAAGGGGCCCTGCAAGGCCCTGAAATGTTGCATTTATATGTCATGCTAAAGGAATACCAATAAAAATGATATTCTGAAGCAGAATGGTGTGTGGACACCATATCCTCTAAACCAGTGGTTCTCAACCTGTGTAACCTCAGGACCCACATTTGTCCTTGGTCATTAAGTCATGACCCAAGTTGCACTGCAGTGCAATGCACAGTACCAGGCATTCGGGTGCAGGTGATCAGACTGTAGGTGGGAGGTGCATTTGGGGTGCCATTTAAATTAATGGCAACGCAATGCACCTTCCATCAGAATGAGCAGTAAGTGCGATTGCATGGTACAGTGCATTAATCGCATGGGACTGTGTACTAGTGTGAACGGACCCTCAAAAACATTGACAAACACACACAACCACAACTGGAGTGAAGCCTAAGCCTGGGGTCCAGTGTGGGCTGCTGTGCATCGTTTGTACAGCTCCCATGCATGCCCTGTAGATGTGTCGGGAGCCATAATGTGATGTCTGTCCAGTCCAGGCACCTCTACAGGGCACACAAGGGAGCTGTAAGCAATGCATGTATGGATGGAGCTCCCTTAAAGCCATACTTCGAGCCCACCCCACCTCAAGCTGACACACAGTGTCGGGCAGCATATTTTGAATGGTTGCTTGGTGTGAGAACTGACAATGCTGCACTGGGAGGAGGCTGAGGAGTCTTTCGCCTAGAAAAGTGGAGGGCTTGTGGCGACCCACTGAATACGGGATCGCGACCCACATTTGGGTCACAACCCACCGGTTGAGTACCAAGGCTCTAAACTGTATACTGTGGCACCATTGACTAGTTGTTTCAGCACCTGTTGGATTCTGGGGTACACTGGTACGGTGTTTGAAGGAGACATCATGAAGATAAAGTCTATACTGAGGATCCCAAAACCACCTTTCAGACCAGGCTTCTAAACAACCACAAATATCCATCATGAGAAACTAAAATATTCAGATAGAACATATACCTTTTATTGGCACCAAAAACAAAGACATTATTTTCTTACAGATGTACATAGACTATGTGGTTCGTCTAAGCCTCAGAACCCACATGGGCCTACTTCACAACAATAGGTGATGGAGGGTCAGAGACCCCTGAATCACTGCTCTGTCTCACTTCTCCACAGCCTCCAAGCTGGGCTTGGAAACAATCTCTTACTTGCACATGAGGGGCCACTCTGCTTCAGGAGGCTTGAGGCCTAGTCCACAGGGATCCTGCTGAGCACCTGGACCCACAAGCTGTGGATGTTCTATAGCCTCGTCGGCAGGACAGCACTGGAGCAACAGCCTGTTTTCTTAGCAGACTGGTCTCTATAGAGCAGGTATAGGCTCACTCTCTAACCATAGAAACAAGAGAAGACTCAGTCCAACTAAATCTATTGATGCCGTTTACTCAACTTGAAACTTTACATAATAGTTATTTTGTTTGCATATGTTCCTAGACTGGCCTTGTTAGTATCCACTGCACACAAGATGGGCCATTGCAAGTCAGTTCCCTTCCACTTGAGTTGTATCCACTGCACACAAGATGGGCCATTGCAAGTCAGTTCCCTTACACTTGAGTTGCTCCAGCTATCCTAGCTCTGATCCACTAGGGAAATAAATCCTGGCTTTCCCCAAATGGCATAGCATGGCAGGTAATGGACCTGCATGGCAGGTCTATTACATCTTCCCACATCGGGCCCTAATCTTCCCACAAGAGCATGGGATAAGCCTGACCGTTTTTACAACTGACCAAAACTCCTCTCCTGCACAGCCCAAACCCACACTACACTCCCATGCTACACACCTACCCCACTGCTGGCAGCTGCTTCAGTTAAAACTTAGTTAATGGGCCTTACACTCTTCCAACCTTGGGACTCAAATGCTCTAGTTGCCCATCGACCCAACGATTAGCCTTCCAAGTGTCACGTTCCTAGTAAAAAGTAATATAACATTCACCAGCACACTTCTAGCTAGTCGACACAAATAACTATTTCAATATCTAACGTTAAAAACCAAGGTTTTTGCTGCATACATTTGCATAGACAAGTGAAGCCACACCTCCCTTGCTTTGTATATTGCCTTGCCCATGTGTACCTTTTCTTTTGCACTAGCTTCAAGCTGCGTTTTTGCTTTGTTGAATTTGGTGCTGACACACAAGCTGTCTTCAACTGCTTTGAGTGATGTTGGGCTTCTGGAGTGTTGCTGTACATTTAAAGCTGAACTCTGGGCTAAACAAATATTCTAATTCTAAATACAAGAATCGATGCATTCTTATTTAAATCTTTGTATCCTTTGTGTATTTCTCCAGATTTGTGCCATAATCCTGCATGAAACAACTTTAGCTTAGGCAGGAGCGTCCTGTAATAAAGACCAGCCACTGCTGTTCTCTCTCCTTGTGCAGGATGACTGGTCTTGCCTCCGCCTCCTCCTGTAGTTTTCTGCAGGCAGCCTGTAGTGGGTGGAGCCTTGCTGGGTCTCTCCCACTGCTCTGCTCTTTGCCCAGGCTATGTACAGCAAAGGGATAATCTCACTGCTCCCTTTACAAAGTAATATGGGGGCTTTGTACACACAAAGAAAATATTGTATGGCTATTGAGGATTATATTTACATGTATGCAACGCTATTTATGTCCCAAAGTAAGAATGGTTACGGACCAAGATTTACATATAGGGGCCCTAACCTAAGATGATATAAATGTTTTGTTAGGTTTTTGTGCTGACTAGCTGGAAAGTGTGCTGGGGAGTTTTGGATTGCTTTGCATATTGTCTATCCCATGTGCACCTTTCCTTTGTGCTGATTTTCAGTTATTCCGAGAAGCTGCCTTTCTTGTTATGTTCCTAGTAGATGCTAAGAAATAAAAATGTGATTTGTCGCTAAAGGCAAAATAGGAAGATGAGGATAAAATAATAGGAGCAATTTTTACGATTCATTTGATACACAAGTCTTAAAGAAGTATTGTATTAACCCTTGCAGTGGGGTACCCCTGCACTGCAAGGGTTAACTGCTCCATTGTGTGTAGGTGCTAAAAAAAAAAATATACTCACCCAATGCCCCACACTGGCTTGTTCTCCGACCAGTCCCTGGAGCCTCTCTCCCCCTCCACTGCAGTGGTCTAAGGTCCCATGAATCATCATGTTCTATACACCAGTGGAGGAGGGAGAGGCTGGAGGGAGCACTGTGGCAGCTGGTCGGCTTGGAGCTTCGAGTGAGTATAACTTTGCTATTTTTTAACCTAGACAAAAAGGAGAACTTAACCCTTGCAGTGCAGGGTTAGCCCCAATGCAAAGGTTTATAAAAAACGTTCCTGGATTTTTTCTTTAAAGCAGAATTCCAGTCAGAGATAACAAGATAAAAATGAACAGCCCATTAATAGATAAAATATCAAAACCATATTTTGCTGTAATATTCACCTTCAATTCAGAGATTTCCCCTGCAGTACTTTTTTATCTGCGTCTAGATGTTCTCAATCTAATGGTGAGCAGCATTCCACTTACTTCCTCTAAACCCAGGTTGTCATGCCACAGCCTGTGACTGGACACAGTGGCTTCACGCTGGTGGGTGCGGCCCGCACCCGGGTGCCACCGTTGGAGGGGTGACACCAAAATGGCTTACAGTCATTTTGGTGTCACCCCCTATGAAAAGTCAGGCACTCGGTCATGGACCAAGAGCCTGACAGTGTCAGGAGAGAGGAAGGGACCCGGCAGCATACCTTATCCCATCGGGTGAACGTCCCCTCCTCTCTCTGACGGTGTCCATCATGAAGATAGCCGACGGCAGGCGTCAATAAGACGACCGCACATGCGCAATGATGTCGCGAACGCGTGACATCGATGATGTCAAGGCGGGGTGTTACCCAGTCTCCGCTCCAGGTGTCACCCAGCCTCGGGACGCCCCTGACTGGACAGTGATAAGAGAAGCAGCATATTGATGAGCTCACCTCTCTGTCACTCTTTTCTTCTATCATATCAGTATGCTTCTTATCAGCACATACATTTTGGGCTTCTTCTACTGCTGTACATGAACTGCAGGAGGCTGACACCAGGTCACCTTCGGGTACTTACACAGCTTGCATTAAAAACAAAAAAAATACATATATTGATGTATAAATGAATACAGAGCTGCATTATTTGTGTCTTTTATATCTGACTAGAGTTCAGCTTTAATATATTTTTTCATTCTGAGATAGAAGAACATACTAAGGATCGCAATGTTCCCAACCAATAACTATTCTTTTCCCGCTATGAACTTTGGCTAGAAATCTTTGTCTCGCTCTTATCTGACCACAGAGCCTTTTCACTCTTTTGCTTTTTTTGTGGAGGCTCCGGTTGTGTTTTCATTTTTCATGTGATTGACCGCAGCACCTTTACTCTAGTCTCAGCTACTGAACTCTTTAACACCTTCAAATCCACTGTTGCCTTCTCTGTAGCTTCTCACACAAGTCTCTTTCTTGTTTTCAAAAAAAGTTCCAAGGGACGACCTGTTCTGTGCAGCCTTCGGGTGGTTCGATGTTCATTGGATATTATTTTGTACCCTTTTCTTATTATATTCCTTTGCACTGCTTTCTTTTTTTGGGGAATGTTCTTTATTTTTCATTTTTGCAGTTATCCTTTGTGTCTGGTATTTTTATTCAGAAAATACGGCAGTTATTTGGGAGGCCAGTTGGGAGGCCACTCTGTTCTCCTTAGGCAGTCCATTATTACGTGCATAGAGCTAACTAAACTTACATTTTGCTCATCAGTAAGTGATTAAAAATGAATATATTTCATTTTATTAGTGTTCATTCTGAAATAAAAAAATATAACACAGAGCAATATTTCAGCATAAGGTTTCTATGTAACAAAATGAGAGTTGGCCAAGGGTCTCATTTATGCAAAATACTATGATAATGCGATGTTATTAGGTTGGGGTTTTCTAGAAGTTTAGAAAAGAGCACGTTCTGTCTTACTGACACAGGAGGAATAGCTCAGTATGGTTTCATCTATGATTTACTGGTGAATGAATATGTAATGACAGTGCTGCTTAACTTGTCAATTTCTTTTTTGATAGTAAATTACCCTCTCGATATAAGATCAGCAATTCAGATGAAATAGTTGGTTAGGTTAAAGAGAGAAAAGTGTCTTGTTTGCCAAATTCATTACACAGGAGAAAGATATGAGTTTAGAAAATGTCAATCAGATCGCTGCCTCTCTCTCGCGCGCTCGCTCTCTCTGGATCCATAATCCAATTTGCTGTAAAATGCCATCACACAGTTTGCCCTCCTGGGGATATGAAGACCTCACAGCTGGGGGAAGAGGCACACATAGATCTTTATGAGGTCTTCTATTTTTTGGGAAATGTGACAGTGGGTTGAGAACTGTGACCCGGAACACATGGATGAGATGAGATTTATCTATATATATATATATATATATATATTTATATGAGCCGCATGCAATGTCATATATAACTGTATATACAGTGGGGAAATTTATCAAAACTGGAGCAGACAGAATCTGGAGCAGCTGCACATGGCAGCCAATCAGCCCCTCTCCTCAGTTTTTTAAGTTAAAAATTGAAAATGAAAGGGAGAGGATGATTGGTTGCCATGGGCAACTGCTCCAGTTTTGATATATTCCCTTCAATGTATTGTATATATCTATATATATCTATCTATATCATATAGATCTATATATATTAGGGATGGACCGAAATTTCGCTGCCGAAAAATTTAGTCCAAAAATGATACTATGGGCAAAATGCCAAAAAAAAGGGCCGAAAATGCGGTGCATCCCCAGGTTTTCTGCCACCTGTGTCGGCAAGATGCAGTGGGAAACCTTAGTACAGTCTGCCTAGTAACTTCCACTCTTCTAGCCTGAAACTCAACCATCAAGGTATTTTGACGTAACTCCTCCCAAGATGCATCTTACTGCTTGCATCAAATCTGAGAGCTCTTGAAAGCAATGCAGGGTGCTGTGATGTTTTCAGGAAGCTATGTACAGCACACTGCTGTCCCTTTCCACCAACTATGATCTACCTACATTGCAAAGAGAAGCACAATGATCCAGTGATGAGGTTATGCAATGATATGCAGAGATATGCAATGACAACAGAAAGATTTTTTAAAGAAATCATTAGCATGTTGATATATAGAGATATGTAAAATAAACTTTAGCATTATCTAACCTTCCAATATAAAAAATATCATAGAGCTGCTTTTTTGCCAGCGATAAGAGTGTTACCACAAAATACCACCAGACTAAATTTTCTTCACAGTTTTTTAAACTAGAAAGTGTCTGACAGATCCAAACCCACAATAATATTGTAACTCAAGAATAATAGCTTCTGCAGAAGTTCAAGCCAATGCTCTCCAGTGTGTCCAATACAATGTGACAAAGTAAAAAGTCACAAAGCTCCCACCATCCACCAATCTCTCCAGATCATTCCAGCCTGAAGTCTAAAGATACTGCCTGTTAAAACCTGTGGTTTACTGATAGCCTGTATTGTGAGAGTGTGGTCTCTATTAAAGTGTGTTGTCTGTTCCTTGACATTTGCTGACCATATCATCAGCTAGAGCTCCCTTCCTGTGAACAAACATTGAACACAAATTAGTGCAAAGCAGACAATGAAAATGAATGCCTTCAGTTTACCCAACTTACAAAATAAGGATAAAAATATTGGGTATCAATTACCAGGTTTTTGCTTTTTCGGCTTCATCAGGGGATTCCTAAAAGTATCTATAGGCAGAGGAAGGTCTCATTGAGAGCGCTGGGCATTGACTCTTTTAAATAATGTGCTTGTGATGCCAGAAATCCACCAACCACTTCTAATATGGAAGCCCACACTGAAGTCTGGGTACTGCGGGTCAGGACTCATAATGGGAACACAAATATTGCTGGGATTACCGGACTGCTTAGTATTGATATTGTATTTTTTAAAGCAATGGAAATCTGACTGTTGGGATTGAAGAAAAAGGAACACAACACATGGTACTCTATGAAAAAATAACGTCTCTATCGTCCTGAACATAGATAAGCAGCTGTCTTACCAAGAACAGATATTGAGAAATCTGCCTGTCCTTAAGTTACCCTTTACCTTCTCTGTCTCGGTCAGTGGGTAAATGTGGAGCACATGCTGTGCCAATTTCTATAGAAAAAGGAACAATTTCTGTCTGATTGTGAGCTGCTGCCAATCGTCTCCTCTCTTGTGCAGAAAAAGGAACAATGCCGCCGCTGTGTATTTTCTTCACTCGCACTAAGCCAGAAAGACAACACTGTGTCCCTCTGGGGTGATGCATTGCAATGGAGGATGAGAAAGGTCACTTTGGGGGAGATGCTTGCCTGTCTATGGCCAGGTTATAACATTTCATGTTTTTGGTGTTGCCTTGTCTTGTTGGCTCAGGGTACACAAAACAGTGCACTGCTCGCTGTAGTGCTCGTCACTGATGGGGGTACGTCTATATCTTTGCAACTGGAAAAGTTTGATGGAAAAGTTGACTATTAGTGCTAAACATTGCTTACAATCATTGTGGGTCTTCTTTTCTGAATACACAACTAAAGTTCCCTTTTTCTTTTGTATAGTCTTTAGAAATTAACCTGCCCAATGTTTTTACTGACTTTGTATATACAGTATGTGTGCATATTTATTAGATCACATCTACTCTAAGCTGTCTTTTGTTCCAAAGTAAACAAGCCCAGTTATTCCAATCTTCATTATAAATGGCTCCCATACATTTTCTTACCTTGACTTTCTGCCTTTGTACCTTCTACAAGTCCACATTACAGCAAGGTACCCATAACTGCACTTTATATTCCACATGTGACCTTATAATTCAAAAATACAGGGGCAAAACTTTTTACATTATACACGTTTATCTCTTTCCCAAGATTTTATTATCTTTGCAACTGCCAGTTGAAGTTGAGTGGTGCTCTGTTCTACTCTTCTACTAATATTCACAAATCCTGTCTAAATTCCTCAGCTGTATTGTATTTAATGTACAAGGGATTAATCTACCATTGACTGTCTGTGATCCTTTTTTTTTTTAAGATTCTTCTAATATGGTAGTATGCTGCTGCCTTTTTTGCCTTATACTATGCCCCGTTTTTGAGATGTCCCTTTACTTCCTAACCGATAGCCACAACCAGAAATGAAATGAAATCCCTCCAAAGTGAGGGAAATCCCTGGTAGTCAGAACAAGTGTCCTCATTGGAAGATTTCTTATCTATTCCTGTTCTGGTGACAACTAAAAAATTGGGATTTTCTTTCACTTCCAGTGATAATGGTCACCAGGACAAATAGGGAGGGTGAATCTTTCTAAAGGCGACACATACATCAATAAAAACCTGACAGGTGTACTACTCCCTGTCCACTCTATCCAAAACTAAAAATATTTGGCTTCAGCACGCTTTCGTAATGGACTACAATCCCAATACAAATTAGTAAACTGAACGTGAGATTGTAGTCCATCACGGAACAAGCTTGGAGCGGTGGCTACTTTACAACACACAGGAACCATGGGGAACAAAAGTAGCCACCCTCCAGAAGGAAGGACAGTGTCAGCACCAATTCAGAGATGATTTGAGGATCTACAGCTGAGTGATACACAAATAGGATACATTTTTGATAATAGTTGAGGTACTTGAATGTATTTTTAAGATTTACCTCCTCAGTATAGTGTCACTTTAACCTTTATTTACCAAACAGAGCCACTGATAACCATTAACAGGCCACCATACTTAGTTCTCCAGACTCAAGCAATAATAACTTACACCAACCAAATTATCGTTTACCAACCACTGTCCAGCCACTAAGTGGATGACATTGTCCCATAAAGATTGACCGTGACAAGGGAAAGTAGAGCAAAGAAGAGGGTGGGTGGGGAGCATCCAAAAGGAAGGCAGAAGATATTTAGTGATGAGTCCAGTTGCAAGTCCTGAGGTAACTGATGACACTGCCCAGTGACAAAAGTGACTATAGAGGGGAAAGGTTACACTCATTGGTCAGCTGTTTTCCCACCAAAAATCTGTCACCAATCCTGTAATCAGCTAATTGAAGATCTGCCCAGCAACCAAGGTAAATTTTCCTAGCAACAGCAGGCAGCATGTAACCTGAAAGACAAAGCAGAAAGAACCAACAAAGCAGCCCCTAAGTGATATGTACTTAACAGTCACCACAAACCTTCTTTGAATACAATTAGTTTTAAAAACACATGGATGATAGGAATAATAATCCCATGGGGCCACTTTGCTATTTGTTTTCTTTTGTGGCCCTCACATTCCAGTTTCTGGTTACCAGTGAAAACTTGGCTTGCCTCTGACCACAATAACTGTGTGCTGCCTGCCCTGACCATTGCCTGCTTGTAAAATACCTGTTTCTTACTTGCCATAACTGCACTTGTACTATACTTTGGCTCATTTCTGCCAGCTGTTTCAGGCTAGGTACACACCTAGGCGCTTTATCACGCAGATTTAACCGCGCGATATCGCACAAAACTTGAGATTTGCATTCAAGTCTATGGAAGCTGTTCACACCTTTGCGATTTGTCGTGCGGTAGAAATTGACTGTCGCGCAAAAAGGTACAGGAGCGGTTGTTTATAGACATCTTTATGCATTGAAAACAGCATTGAAAACCAGCTCAATCATCCAGGTGTGGTAATCATGGTGTAAGGGTTAAAAGCTGAAAGTCATTGCACAGCAAAGTCCATAACCCCATGCGAGTTGCTCTGGTGAATACCAGACGGCTCCTTATAATCTGCTTGTCTGCTCTCTGTAGGGTCAGCATTCATTTAGAGAAGCAGAGGGTCCACTACTACCATAAGAATTGTACTTTAAAGTTTGCAGCCCTGTGTGTGTTCCACCCATCAGTACTCGACCCATTAAAGAAAAGTGCAGATTACATTTAAACCTCCATTTCATAAACCCGTTTACAACCATAATGACAATTCTGCAGCTTTTGATGCCAAGGTTACACATCAAAAATGCAAATCCATTAATCCACAAAAATGCACACAACAGCCATCTCTAGTTGTTCCCAAGTTAATATTGCTATAAGCAATTGCACTAATTGAAAGGCTTTTCTAAATATCTTGTATACATGCCAACTGAACAAATCCGCTTTATAAAGAGTCTGGAGACTATAGTCTCAGATTAACCCGGCATATTTTTGTGGCAAAAACGCAAGTTAATAAGAGTTATTTGGATTCATCTGCATGGTTTTCTGCATCATACATACTGAACAGTCACACATTCCTGCCAGTATAAATAATAATTGGATTATGTCGAAAAGGAATTTCCAATTCAGATTTTAGTTCAACAAGCCAAAGGGAGACCAGGGGCTAGAATTACTGCTTCAAACTGGAGTGTTTGCTCTTATTATAGTTTGACCATACAAGTAGTTTTCTAGAGGGCCCATTCATAAAGCATTAAATGGTTAGCATGCAGCTTTTTCTATTTCCCAGTTAGCTAATTTCTATATTTTATTAAAAACTTGTTTGTGGATTTTGACTTACTGGTTCTCCACCAGCTTCTCCCATTATTTAAAGTGTACGTAATGCCAAAACATTTTTTTCAAGTCTGGAATAGAATGGGAAAGGATTGTAACTGACACACATACATCCCATTTTAGTGATCCTCACAGGGGTGGATTTTGGGCTCATTCACACTATTACTGGCATTTTTTGGCAACTGAACAATGCCAGTGACTTCTAGGCCACATAGGAAACAGCTGTTTTCTATGTGCCCTGTTCACACCACAGTGTTGGTGTCATGTGCGTTGCACAGCTCTGTTTTTGCATTTTTTTGCAGCACATCATACCGCAGCGTAGGTCACCACACTACAGTACAGTACTCTACACTGCTGTGTGGGGACCTGAATAGCGTGTACAGTTTATACACTTCAAATTAAGTTAAAGAAATAGAAAGTAAACAGTGTGGTTCGCTGAGACAGCTCATGACACTATTTCCCGCCGGAGCTGTCATAACACACTAGTCTGCCTGCTAAAACGGAGCGGGTGGGCAAGTGTGAACGAGCCCTTTAACCCAAACAGTGCTATATATCCATGCAAGATATTATCAGCCTAGTTTTCTGTATAAAGTTAAAACAACATTTTGTTTATAAATCATATCTTAAAAACCTACAAAAAAGCATCCCCATGCCTGATAAGGACCAATCCCCTTTTGGTCAACCGGGCCCTTTCATTAGGTACTCTGCAGAGGTAGCTACATTGCTGATCTGCTTTATAACTGATTTTCATATATTGTTCAGCTTCTCTCTTTATTAGGTATCGGCAACTCTCAGTTAAGTTTCCAGATTCAGCAAAACCTGTATATGTAGTGTTGTAAAGCTTCCTTCCTGTTGGGGGACTGTCAGTGGCATCCTGGAGTCCATTTAACAGTCAGTTACACCCACTCCAAGCTCCAGCTGGCTCCAGAGCGTGTCCCTCCTATAAAGCACTCCTCCACCTGCAGATTAGGATTATTTCCATGCGCTGTGCTGACAAAACTGTGTGCCCTCTGGAGACTTGTCAAAAGTTACATGTACCCAGAGATCAAACAGAATGCCATCAGGGGGTCCTTAATCAAAGCAGACCATCAGTCCCCTGTGAGGATCACTACTACGGCCTTTGATAATATTTGACGTGACCAGTGGATGCACTCACTGTGGATTTTCTACAGAAGTCAGCAAGGACAATGTCTTTGTGATTAGCTGTGGCATCTTCTGCTGTGTTAGCATGAATTAATATTTACAATATCATCTTTAACTCTAATAAAGAGATTCCCAACTTCCTACCCTTCTGACAATGGTGGGGAGTTCTAGCCTTCCTCTACTCTGCTGAAGTAAAGCCTTTTTAATTCTGTTGCTGTTACCATAACTTCTTGTCTACTTAAAGGAGAACTATGGGGTTGGGGCTTTTCCCCATAGTTCTCCTTAGGGTAACGGGAGCACACAAACTAGCGTCCTCCCGTCACCCTAAGCTCAGTATACCGCAAGCTACAGCTCGCCTGTGACAGTCTCATTGTCACTGGTCGGCTAGAACTATGAGGTGAGTGAAAAGCACTCACCTCATAGTTCTCATTTAAATGCGGTCAGCAAGACATGAAGTGAAGGCAAACCTCTATAATGGAGAGTCAAAATCTGATGGGGTTGTACCATTCCCCACTTTATATCTAATAAAACATTTTTGGGATGGACATACACTTAACCATTTTGTTCTTTCAAAATTGTCTGCATTAAAAAAATAGAGACATCACAATTCAGAAAGAAAATAATGGAGAAATAGCATGCTGCTCGGACAATTGACATTTGACTGAAATCCAAATCTCAACATTTTCTCAGCTCACAATTTTTCTAGTTAAAGAAGGAAAGGAAATGCTGCTTTGATGATAGATGTCAATTTAACGACAAGTGTTGCCTGAAAGGTAGATGTCTTCTATTGATGAGATGAGTGTTGCTGTGAAATATATGAGGATTATGCGATAACACCCATCGCAGTAGAAGGTGACATTGTATCAGAACATATTGGAGCGAATGGTCATAAGCCTCAATACATCACACTTACATTAATTCTAATACTAATACAATTAGCATTTTCTTGGATGGTTAACTGAATAAAGGAGGACTAGTAATTCAGCTTTGGGACAATTGACATCTTGTGGACATTTAATAAGGATGTGACCCCTTCAATTGCATCAGTTTGGATATAGACGATTCACTTCTATGGGACTTTTAACTTGAGGTTTATACAACACTCATCATTGCAGCATACACTTCATTTTAGTTCAATGGGATACTGTAACAACTACAAAATAATACAAGTGGAATGAAAATGGAAAACAATGTTATAAAGCATTGGATCATCAATATTCAATAATGCAATACCAGCAAACATATCTTTAAAATATTCTATATAACAGCAAATGATGACAGCTGTTGCTCCCATGGATGGATAGAAGCAATGATTTATACACTTACAAGAGTGTAATAGAATCTTTGCTTTTCAATTTATATATGGAGCAGTATACAATATGGAATGAGTGATGCTCCAGCTATCCCATAGATTCAACATCTTTTTAACTGAATTATATCCTGCACTTCACAAAGCCCTGGACTCTGCATTTGGGTTTGGGCTTTATATTATGTTCCAATCAACAAGTCAAAAAGAATCAGAGGACTAAATTGGCAAAGACACATAAATAAAGCATGCTTAATAACTTTCAATTGTCTATAGAGTGTGCAGAATTACTGTTGAATTATTACACTTATCTGTCTCTTCCAAAACAAAAAAGACCCTCGATTATTCCTTATTACCGTCAAACCTGTCTTGGGTTAATATAAGCATTGCATCATTTACCACTTTTGCAAGCCAACCATCAATACTGGTGAACATTTTTTATAAACTGCTTTTCTCCTGCAAAATTTAGCTAGTGGTTTTGATTATATATTGCTTTCCCTGGTGCTCCCTCCTCCGCTCATCAAAATGCTAATGACGTTTTTAAAAAAAAAACCTTTCTGTTTTTATTACATACCTTATTTTAGACCTGTGTTATCATGACTGGGTCTCTATGCTTCTCTAGGCTTTGCAGGCAGATCATGGTTGGTAGGAGGGCATGCTGACATCATCAAGTACAATGCAGGATCAATAGTTTAGCATTGTACATGAGGATGGCAAGGTCTTGCCCACAACTCAGAACTTCAGAGAGAGGAGAGGAGAGCACCAGAGATTGCCAGAGCAAACGCGGAAGATAAGCAGAGCATAAGCAGTAGACATGTTAGCGGCGGAAAAATTCGGTTTGGTTCAGATATTTCGTTATTTCGGGATTGGGATTCAGATACGAAATTCAATTCGGTTCAGGTTTCGGATTCGGACGAAATCCGAATTTTCATTAGTTTCAGATGAGTTTATGAATATTCGTTGCGAATACCACAGAAAACCATATACAGATACTAAAGCTGAAGCTCCTAGACCCAAATGGCACTCTGGAGTCTGAATTTCCGAATACCATTTGGGAGTTCCAGAAAGTACTATGGGTCTGGGAGTCATATTAAAGCTCAGGCTTCCAGACCTGAATGGCATTCGGGAGTTCTCGAATGCTATTCGGAAATTCGGACTCCACTTAGAGCATCAGTTTTAGTATTATGTATATATAAGTAGTATTCTATAATACAAACAAATATTCGTAGCGGCAACATTGTGACCCATATACACAGTATCTCACAGTAGTGAGTACACCCATCACATTTTTAAAAATATTTTATTATATCATTTCATATGACGACACTGAAGAAATTACACTTTGCTCCAATATAAAGTAGTGAGTGTACAGCTTGTATATCAGTGTACATTTGCTGTCCCCTGAAAATAACTCAACACACAGCCATTAATGTCTAAATTTTGGTAAATTTCGATTCAGAAGGAAAGAATCGCACATGTCTAATAAGCAGAGCAAATAAAGTATGTATTTTCGACTACACATAAACATAACAGTCGTTCAACCCTTCTAGTGTGAGAATCACTCTGAAAGGGTTTTTTCTACAATTTCGGAGTTCAGCTTTAAGAGTTAAAACCTTGACTGTACATCTTATCACTTGAAAAAATGAAAGTGATTGACTGAGCCACTCAATTACTTGAATTCCATAAACACATCATTCTAGCCGCACATAGATTTGATTAGTCACCACCAAGGTTTAGAATTCCCCTGCACTTCATTTACCATCATGACTGTAATTAACTTTAGCGTTCATTTATTGCGGTTGCCATGGTGACCCATGAAGGACACGGCTGTGGTATCAGCCGTCAGCATAAGTGGCTAAATACCTTCAATAAGGCCCATGGCAACCGAGGCGACCTATCAAAGTGGGATCACATGTGTACAAAACATCTGTTTATTTCTGCTCATAAAAAAGACAATGGAGGAGGTTTGACATATTGCAAGGTTGCACTGCTGATATTATCCTGAAACTGTCATTTAAATAACAATGGGTCTTGATAGGAGAATAAAAAAATTGATAAAGTGTGACTTTTGAGAAAAAAAACAACCCATTGTACATTGCAAGGATTTTAACAAACTTTGTTACAGATTCCGACCTTTTTCTGTTCTGAAGAAAAAGCTGTTTGTTTCACCATATCCTTTCCAGACTGGTTCCTGAATGGGTGGGTCGGGTTTATTATAATCAGCTGGTGCATGTTTAGTGTTCTAATGAGCAAAGTTCCAGTGTCTGCATCCCTTTAGAAGTAGTTGACCCTTATGGAGTATCTCACCAAAAATTAAATTCCTATTGTTGGAAAAAATATAAAGAGAAAAAGCCTCACACCGGTATCTGCCAACTGTAAACTTAATTCCATGATGATTACAGCTTCCCCGCCCAGTCCCCACCCACTTCTGACATGTTTCATCCTTAAGGGCTTAAATATTGAGATCTCTATGATTAAGCCCGTCTGGGTGAAACATGTCAGACTGGGCGGGGAATTTGTTTTGAAGTTGTAATCATCATGGAATAAAGTTTGCAGTTGGTGGACATTGGTGTGTGGCTTTTTCTCTTCATAGTTTGTTCCTGTGGAGCGTGGATGGCTCCTGGCTTGCACCCGCAAGCACCTGGATGGTGGAGACCAATACTGGATGGAGCAGTGAGATTCCTCTTCATTGTATATCCTATTGCCAGAGTTGCCTTAAATTTCACATGCATCACTTGTGCAGACTTCTGGGAAAATCTGTAAGCCAATCACACAAGCAGGTAAATATATTTGTACTCCAACTATGCGCCTACGGGTCGCATAGTTACATAGTTACATAGTATTTCAGGTTGAATAAAGACACAGGTACATCAAGTTCAACCTTTGTGTGTATGTGTGATTCTGCATGTGTATATGTGTACACGAGTCCCTGTGTGTTCTTGTTTTTAAGTGTACCTGTACCCCTGTATATTGCGGTCTCTGAGGAAGGTATCTAAATGCTTTTTGAATGATTCAATTCAATAATTGATTGCTTCCCCCTACTGCTGGGATAGGCTCCATCATACAGTGTAGGAGTCTCAATTGCCAAATTATGAATATACATCTGGCTGACTCAGAGGTATGGCTCGGGGAAGGTGATTAATATTTGGGAACACCTTTCCAGAACTCTCTCTCCCCTCGGGCTTCTCCCTGGGAGGAGAGCTGCCGTCTGGACCCTGTGAGAGATTCCTCTTCCTTGACTCTGGCACTACACAGAGGAGAAGAAGCCAGTTGGTGCACTACAAGTCATGTGACTGCTCTCACAGAGTCATAGGGGTTGATTTACTAACCTTATAAACACACCACGAATGTGTATACACCTCTGCAGTGTGTTCCCTCCCAGCATGATCTATGGGTGGAATCTAAACACCTTTGTAATGTGTACACACCCAGCAGGTGTGTTGTGCAAAGCCCTGAATGAATTCCAAGGTCATGTTGGGTAAATTAGCTCTATGTTGTGTTGCTTGCGTTGATGAATGCAAGGAATGTAAATGCATGAGCTAACCATTTTTGTCTAAACTGTGAAGCAGCATTATATATGCATCATGTGCATGATTTTTCCATATATGGCATTAGTGGAAATATGCTTTTAGAGACTTTTTGGTTGATAAATACGTTTTGCTGTGTGAAAATCACACACACCTGGTGTGTGTGTGTGTTTAGGTTAGTAAATCACCCCCATAGACTTTTCCTGGCTGCTCTCTGCGTCAAGAAACTATTTTTGGTTGTTCTCATAAGACCTGTTGCTATTGCTGTTGCTATTAGTGAATACACTGTCCTCCATTTTTGTTCTTTGGGTATCCTGCAACCCTAACCCTCTCTCCTTCATTATTATTATTACTAAGCAATGAATACTAAAAAGACCCTATGACTCAAGCCTGTTCTATCCTAGAAGTGTCAGTGTTGTTGGAGCAGAGGAAAGGGACCGGTAACTGATAGGAGAACCCTAAGTTATTCCAGCGGCTCCTTCAGGGGTGAGCGCTACTTTAGTATATCAATTCAAGTTGAGTTTTCCTCTATAATGGGAAAAAAGGCCACTACAATAATCCTGATTTAGGGCGTTTAATGTGTCTTTACAGATTTTACTTAATATTGGGAATGAGTACAGTTCCCCAGTCTTCCCTACTATTTTGTGTAGCCCCCGATCCTGATTAGGGTATTCATGTTCCTTACTTTGGGGACAGGTCCTTCACTAAGGGCTTTACTCTGCAAATTTGGGGACTCCTGGAGCCAAACCTGCTCCTCCTGTCCAGTGAGAGCACTGTAATTGTCTTGTCATTGGACTGAGGGCTGTGGCTTGGTGGAACTTAAACGTCTACGCCAGGCAAACCATTAAATACACTTTTAAAATGCATATAAGCAACTGTTTTACCTGCCAAAGAATTTACTAAGCCTTGCTAGACAGTGGAGCTTGATTGGTTACGTGACTTTTCTCTGCTGCAGGTTAGCAATACAGCTTGGCCATCTCTCAGCCCCCAGCCTTTGATTGGATATGGAAGGAATAGCAGAACACAGATGAGTCATCCATATGCTCTCTTCTTCTACCAGCATCTAACTTGTCAACACGTCTGCATACAGAACACCTGACTGGCTCCTAGTTCTGCCCCTCCTTTTCCTATTCTTAGTGCTTCTACGAAGGGGATTACAAGAGGCTGATAATAAGTCAGATTAAAATAGATTTCATGAATACATAACTGATTACATTGGTGTATGGTATATCTGCCTGGAGTTTAGCTTTTTTGCCCACTCCAGGCAGGAAAAAAAATGACCCTTGCAGAGCCCCCCCACACATACTATAAGGGTTACGTGCTTGTTAGATCCAAGGGTAGAGAGATAAATTGTAATACTTATCTTACTCCTCACTCCAGCAGGCTTCCTCTATCTGTGCCACCAGTCGCCCCAAGCCTCATCTCTAAGACGCTTCAGTCTGCGGTCACACACTGATGTCACTAAGTACATGCAGTGCCAATTACCCTGTGATTATGCACAATCATGCAAGAAACGCATTTGACATTTTGAGACATATGCTGTATGCCAATTGCTAAATCAAAAATGACACACCAACCTTCAATTGATACATGAGTGCTGTATTTCCTTATAGGTAGTTTTTGTAGCAGGTTGCAAAACTGCTGTGTGTCAGCGAATCCAAGTAGACCGACCTGGAGCAGCACTTAATACATGAGCCCTGCATTGTAGCAAGGGCCAGCCCACAACCCGAAGCATTGGAAAGTAATGGAGAACACTGGAGCCTGCCAGGACAATGGATTAAGTATTACACCTTACATCTACCCCAAGACTTGGCAAGCAATTAGCCCTTGCAGTGCAGAGAAGGACACTGCAAGGATTTTTGTGTGCAATTGCCAAAGTTCAGCTTTAATTAAAGGTGACAGGACACTTATTACTAACTATGTAAACTACAAAAGCTTTTTGGGGAACCTAATGTTCCTGGTATGACCCTGTCTCTGGAACTAAGTCCTACAAAGCCACAACCTTGTGTCCAGTGAGAGCAGCACAATGGCCAAGTAGGGAGTTTTTAGTGGACAGAAGGCATTGGGTGGGCAGGGTTTAGCGCCAGGAGAAATAATTAGTGCCAAAGTTAGGAGCATCAAGCCTTTAGTGAAACCAGGGTTCAAAAAGTACACGGATGGGCCTTTTCTGGACAATAATGGTAATACCAGGCCCTGCTAGTGCCTTCTTTTTTTTTTTTCAACAGTATATCTTTATTGAATTTTGTAGTAGTTCGAACAACAAAGTAGCCAATGTGCAGATAAAATGACACGTAGAAATATTAGCGCCTCCTTTTACAGTGATAGATAAATAGTTAATTACGATAGATAGATAGATAGATAGATAGATAGATAGATAGATAGATAGATAGATAGATAGATAGATAGACAGACAGTAGATAGATAGACAGGTGGACAGACAGACTGCTGGACAGACTGCTTTGCCACCTTTGTGAGTCAGTTGGTTCATACCTCCGTCTTGCTCATTCTTTGATGTCTATAGTAAACTTCACCACCATTGCCTACTTGAGCCCTGTAGACAGTAGGAAACTAAATCCTAAAATAACTATCTCATACCTGAATTACAGGTGTAATCTAATCAGTTTAATAAAACAACAGAGTTTGTAATGCTTTTGTTTTACAACATACATGAAGAGCAGTTGTGTTGTAGAGACTAAAAAGATAGAGCTGAGCGTGAAAACTAAGCTGGCGCATATTTAGGTCTACGCGTTAATATTACCAATACGGAAAATGTTTATTAAAGCAGACATAAGAAAGTAAGCTCTGCACTGTATATAATATATTTTTGCATATTTTCAATATTTGGATAAATTTGTCTATTTCAATAAGTTTGGTAAGCTGTACATCCCCTACTGGTGCTAGAAGATTTGCTGCAGTTTTTAATGACCATCCCTTGTTTGTAGCACTGGAGAGCTCTGATGTATCTTGCATTAGTGAGTTCACTTAGGGACGTTACTTGCATGTAATTAGCTTATTGAAGAAGACACAAACCCCGTGGAAACATTGTCTATTCCTCTTACACGTAATTTGGTGTTATTTGCTGTGATTCGAAGATATTTTCTTAAACGCACTGGCGGCATGATTCTGTCCCTCAAGAAAATTGTCTATTACAGTTAACTTAGTTAGAGCAGTTATTTATGCTGCGGTCGCGGCTCTTCTCGGCTCCTAAAATATGTGCTGCATAGATGGCTGGGTCTATTAGTCTGTTTATTCTGGAGATTGCAATTTTATAAAGGTTACAGAAGAATTTTACAAAGCAGCTGAACGTAAAGAACAATCTGGAAAACGTTTTAGATGGTTCTCTGTAAAGGATGGAGCCTGCCGCATCTGAAATTTGTACACTTTTTTCTCTATATTGAAATGCAGAATCGAATTTAGAAAGTAAGAAGGCTTGGTGTCTTTTTGGGGGAATCACTTCAGGCAACCAGCTAAGTACACAGATGAAATACTATATGGAAGCTGTATGACCTGCCAAAGGAATTGTATTTCTGTTCGTCCAGTCCTTAGATTTTTACATTTCTGGCACACAGCACAGGCCTGTCTTGCGGGGCCTGAAATCTGATTTTATACTGTTGAAGTTCAGTAACACTTTGGCACCTTTCCCATATGCACCTTCAGTTCCGATCGGAGCAGTTTGAAATGGATGTCACAACGGTGACATCTATGTCCGTCCAGTTTTTTCCTCCATAGTGATGGAGGAAAAAAACTGAAATTACTGGACCCATGCTGGCCTATGGGAAGTGTGATGTAAACAGATGTGTCTGTTTACATCAGAATGCCCCCCATCCGCCATGATCAGGTCTGCCAAAACGCAACTCTGTTCCATTTAGTTTTTCCAGACGTAGACAGAATCAGGGGCAATCAGACATAAACAGACACACACCGCTTAGAACCAACTCCCCATAGACTAACACTGTGTTTCTGATCAGATCCACCTGAAAAACTGACAGGCGGACCTGATGAGATACCTGGGTAAAAAGGCTCTTAAAGGCACTGACCCTCCCCCAGTCTATGAGTGGACAGTAAAAGGTAAAGCAGCACACTGATGAGCTCATCTCTCTGTCCCTCTCCTTCTGTTAGCATGTTACTTGTTAGCAAATAGGCACTGTTGCATGACTGATTGGTGCCTTGTGGCACTACTCTCTCTTCCAGCCTGAGCTCTGATGTGCAGGAGATTGCAAGGGGCTGACTTCAATCCAAATTTAGGCATCTACTTGCATTTAGGAAAATAAATTGAATGATGTATGAATGAATACAGAGCTTCTTTACGTTGTGTTGTTTATATCTGCCCTTGGTTCAGATTTAAAGGAAACTGGTACTCTAAGAAAAAGAACAGTTATAATGTTCCTTACCCTCCCCCATGACCTATAGTAACTCACTGCCCCAGATGCATCCTGCAGGAACCTTTAGAGCAGGGGCCTCAAACCTCCGGCCCTCCAGCTGTGGTGAAACTACAAATCCCATGATGCATCTTTCTTCGGGAGTCATGTCTGTGGCTGTGGGAATCTTGCAATGCCTCATGGAATTTGTAATTCCACCACAGCTGGAGGGCCGGAGGTTTGAGACCCCTGCTTTAGAGCCTTGGTATAAAATCTTCTTTATCCTAACTACACCTGGGCAACTATCACCATAAACGTCTATGGCACCATCTCTTGAGTGGCTGGTCCTCTTTCATACATCCACAGACTCAAAACAAGCATGCAGATATAGACTTCTGACACACATTATAAAAGCCAGGAAGCTGGTATTTTCCTCTTGGTTCCAACAATCTTCATTATGTGACAATGTTCATTGGACCACAGCCTTTGTAAAAGATCAAACCCCCTCTACTTTTTACTGTGCCATGTCTATAGGAGCACAGCTTTTGTAACAGAGCATAGACCCCAGGAGTCATCTTCTTACTGTGCATGTGCACCATGGCCCCATAATTCCTAAGGGTGGGCAATACGCATGGCTGGCTCTAGCTATTCAGCGGGGGATGGCTCATCTTCATAATATGGATGGGGAGGAAGTTAAGTATTTAACCAAGTGGGCTGCAATCAGTGGGGTGGGGGAATTAATTGAAGCAAAACAGTGCTAAAGATGCAATGTTCATTTGAAGGTAAACTAGACTTTTTTGGAGCCAGTTAATGTTAAAGCAATAGGGTTAGCATGACATCTAGGCACCTAGTGGTATGGATGTTCAGATACCAAGTACCGTATTCGGCACAAGTACAAGTACAGATACTTTTCCAGCTTTCCAAGACTAGACTAGAGAAAAATGCAAAAGTTAGGAGGCAGCTGTCATTTTTAACTACCTCCGGGCCAGACGTAGTAAAAAACGGCCGGTCGGGAGCTCTTTAGATCTGAGCGGGCGTCTTTTGACGTCCGCTCAGACACACATATTTAAAAACAGACAGCGATGCCTGTTAACATACAAGCGATCCGCCGGCTGTAGAGCCGGCGGATCGCTTGTATGGGGTAACGATCGGTGCCCCCTCCGCGGTCCCCCCCGCCGTTGTCCCGCTGATCCCGGGCTCCGCTGTGCCCGGTATGAGTCCGGGATCAGCATGGCGCCTGTGTCACAGGGGATCAGAGGGAGATCAGAGGGAGATCTCCTCTGCAAGAATGCGGAAGTGTTGTATATTACATCACTTCCACATTCTTGTGTCACTCTCCAGCTTCAGAAGCTGGAAAGAAGCTGATGGAGCAGTTTTTCTAAAACAATACAGACTAATGATTTCAGGACATTGGTGGAGCACCAGAGCCAGGTCCCAGTTGCAACCGCTGTAACCCCGGGAGGGCAGAAACAGGATGGTAAATCACATAATCTCCACCTTTTCAAAATGCAGAGGCTTTTGTTGAAACATTATAAACAAAAACAAACTGAGCACTCCTACCTGGAAGTATTTAATCTGTGTACTAACTCAGAATAGCTGTTTCACGTACAACTGTAAACATTATTAGACAACTGAACTCCGTATTGCACTCCTGAGCCTAAAAATAAAACACAGGCAAAATCACCATTTACCATATTTTTCTCTTTATTGCTCAATAAACTGATTGTAACTGGTTTAAAAAAGATGCCTTTTCATCTTGCACTGATTGCTCATTTTCTGTATTTCTATGAAGAAACAACTCTGATTGAGAAGAAGAGGATTTTTTAAAGCTCTGAAAAAGCACATTGCTTCTTCTGCCCCTGGATACCATCCAAGACAGAAATGCCTACCTCTCTTTTCTATGGCTGATTACTTGTTAAATGGATCATTCTTCCTCTTTCTGGGTGACACAAAAATGCTGATTTCTGAGAGAGGTCGGTGGACTTGCATATCCTGAATCAAAGTCCCGGTGACATTACTGTGAGTAATTCTATACTTTTGCCGACAGAAGAAAATCGTATTCGGATTGCTGGAAGCAATTAACACCACTTTGTCTCTGAACTTTTGTCTCTCAGCCTGTTCAGAAGAGAAAACGCGGCACATCATTTTCACATTGTAGAACAAAATTCTTACAGGCATTGTCGATATCTGCTCTGTGCTCTGTGTTCCAGGTCTAGAAGAAGATAAAATAGTGGCCAATGTAAAATAATTTATTGTTTAAAAGAAGAGAAGAACGTCCAACTTGGCTGACAGCCATATAAGAGATTTAATTAGCTGATTTATAGAACTTTGACACATTTTCAGTACTTTACGCAGTATATTGAGTCCTTCTCTTCATTACCACTTTCCCAAAGGAGTTCACGGTCTAATGTACCAACTGCAGTCCTACACCGTAGGGCTTGTTTTTGATGGAAGCCAATTAACCTATGGGTATGTTCTATAATACAAGGAGAACATACAATCTCCATGAAGATAGTGTTCTTAGTGGGAACAGAAGCAGGACCCTACTGCTGCAAGACAAGAGCAGTAACTTTAAAGCCAGAGTTTACCATTTTGCGGCTACTTGTTTGAGTAATTCTGGATGGTGGCATTCTCTGTAACTAGGGATGTATGAATATATTTGTATGACTTACTTGTAGAACTTACAGTGAATCTGGCTGGTGTGCTTCAAGCCAGAGCAAATTAAGAATTTCCAATTACCAGTACACAATGTTTTGAAAATATTTTGATGATAGGTAATCTGCTTTGCTGTGTATTGTTTATTGGTTATTTATCTAATGAAAAGATCTAGTTAATTTAAAGGCATAGCCCTTTATTTATTTATTTTTAAATAAAATAAATGCAGACACATTGGTAAAATAAAAAATGTGCATAATTAATTGTTTTGCATTGGAGCTTGACGAGCTTTACTACCATGATCAGTGGAAGCACGGGTGCAATGCACAGACTCCGGCGGACTGTTCCTTCAGCCCCAGATCTATACAGACCTTTGGTTATGGGACTGGAGGAAGTAATCAATGGACTACAAGTGTGGTGACATCACTACACTTGTGATCCGTTGAGAACCCTAGTTAAATTTATAACTAGTGTCTGCCATATGGTCCCTCCTATCAATCAGCTATATTATTTTAGTCTGTTTTTCTATCGATAGTTTTCCCTTAAGGTCACCATATACATGTAGAATATCTGCAACTTTTAGAATTTTCCTATCAAGAATTGTCAAATGTATTGTTTGCCCCACTCTTCCCATATGACAGTTATCCGCCAAGATAATACTGCATGTAGATTGGATGTAAAATGTCACCATTCTATGAACATATAAGCACAAGTGGATGGCCCTTATGAACATTTCAATGGTCCGTTCAGCAATGGGGAGACTAGAACCCATATATTTTAATATGACCATTGCTATAGACAGGCAGCCATAAAGAATCTGCCTGCATGTGTCAAGTAATGACTCAGAGGTGGAAATGAGCAAATGTTCCATCTGCCATCCAGCCAAAACGAATTTGAGTGCATTCCAGAATATTGCAGCAGCATTCTATTCCCTTTATAAATAATAATTTTGCCAATTTAAAATGATGTCATCATTCTAAGACCATATAAGCACAAGTGGATGACACTTATGAACATTTAAATGGTCCCCTGAGCAGTGGGGAGACTGGAATCCATATATTTCAATATGACCATCGCTATAGACAGGCAGCCATTAAAAAAATCTGCCTGTATATGTCAAGTAATGACTCAGAGGTGGAAATGAACAAATGTTCCATTTGCTATCCAGCACGAATTCAAGTGCATTCCAGAATATGGCAGCAGCATTCCCTTCCCTATATAAACAATAATTTTGCCGATTTCAAATGCCAATTTAAAATATTAAAATGTGAACTGAAACTTGCTGATTTTTACTGCCCTGTTTTACACTTCATGTAACCTTGCACGTTTTGCCAATTCAAGGATTGGCATTTTCCCAAATATCAAATGGTTTATTCATTAATTTTTTTGAATTATTAGCTGCCTTAGGGGTGAAAAAAATGATGGATATCCCAGACTGTGCTGTTTGTGTGGTTACCATGGCAACCACTGACACTAGACGTTAATGCTTCATTTTTTATAACCCACAGGAAGGCGCATTAGGCAGTGGTAATTGACAACGCCAAATTAGAATAGATCAATATTTCGATTTAAGTCCTTTCTAAGATTAACTCTTCTACTGAGTCATTCTTCTGATAATTAGTCTATGAGATACAGTAAAAAGTAAAATATCGGAAAACATCAATGTGAATCTGGCTAGGCTTTTTAGTTTGTTTTAAAGGAAAGTTTTGCTTATGAAAATTTGCTCTTTTTCTAACATCTCATGTTCTTTATTTTAGAATAAAGTGCTCAGAGCAACTATGTGCAGTTACCTATATTAAATAAAGAACTTTCAGCCATTTCTATGTGGTAATCAGATGATGTTTTCTGTTAGGCATCTAGAATAAATAATTTATGTTACATTTCTGTTCAACTACCATTATGTATACCTTCTTCACACACTGCTGACACTGCTGATCCCCACTAATGGCAAAGTACAGTGGTTGTCTTAACTCTCCTACTCCTCTACTCAAGAGAAAGAAATTTGCTTCTAATGAATATGAGCAACTTTTAATTTACAGTTCTCAAACAGAAAGTTTGCCATTTAACTGATACCCTTAATTGCCTTTAAGTGACACTTAGGAGTAAAATCTTAACAATGCATTCTAGTACCTTAACTATTAAAAACATGTAGCTTATTTGTGTATTACTCGGCTGTAGATCCTCAAATCATCTCTGAATTGGTGCTGACATTGTCCTTCCTTCTGGAGGGGGGCTACTTTTGTTGTCCACGGTCCCTGTGTGTGTTGTAAAGTAGCCACCGCACCAAACTCACTCACGTGATGGACGACAATTGCATGTTTAGTTTACTAATTTGTAATAAGATTGTAGTCCATGACAGGAGCGAGCTTGGAGTGGTGGCTACTTTACCACACACACAGGGACCATGGGGAACCAAAGTATCCACCCTCCAGAAGGAAGGACAGTGTCAGCACCAATTCAGAGATGATTTGAGGATCTACAGCCGAGTGATACACAAATAAGATACATTTCTGTAAATAATTAAGGTACTTGAATGTATTTTTATGATTTAACTCCACAGTTTAGTGTTACTTTAACCTTTGTTACGAAACAGAGCTACTGATAACCATTTACAGGCCACCATGCTTAGTCCTCAAGAATCAAGCAGCAATAACTTACACATTGCCATTGCCCTATAAAGATTGAACGCAACGAGGGAAAGTAGAGCAAAGAAGAGGGTTGGTGGGGAGCATCCAAAAGGAAGGCAGAAGATATTCAGAGGTGAGTCCAGCTGGCAGTCCTGAGTCAGCACCAATTAAGAGATGATTTGAGGATCTACAGTTGAGTGATACACAAATAAGATATATTTTTTATTAATAGTTAATTTATTTAAATGCATTTTTAAAATCTACAGTAACTCCTGCATTTAGTACCTCTTAAAACTTGTTATTAAAGATTCAAGTTCTTGGGATTCCTTAGATCCCTTCTTCAGTTCACTACTCTACTATTGCCAGTTTCTAGACAGTAATGCCGAAAGCAATCAGCTTCTCTGAGAGAGATGTCACTGATCCAAAATCTTGTCAGTATTCAAATGAAAACTCCAGGCAACAAGTAAAATTGTACAGAGATAATAGAGCCTCTAAATAAGCCTACATGACTGCTTATGTCCACATGTGCTTCCCCTAGGCTTTGGGAATCGATCCAAGCGAATACGTAATTGACAATGGAGGGGTTATGGGAAGAGCTTGGGACAGCATATAGAGCAAGTAAAGTTAATTGGGAATGTGTTTTCCTCTTGGGTGGTAGATCTCTTATCATGAACCAAAATTAAGTATATATAAACAAGGACAATAAGATAAAATAACTATCTTTATTAATCTAATGTAAAATTCAGTAGAACCCTCCTATACAAACCCCCCCTACAGCATTTGTAAAATAGACAACATGCCTTTTGCACTGGATGAATTGGATTATTCCATGAGAATTCGACTGTTACATTGATTCTTATAGCAAGAGTGGATTTTTGGAATGACACACTTGAGGGTCTATTCACTAAGCTGCCATAGGCAGCCGAGTGAATGACCGACCTAAAGCGAAGTGAGCCGAACGCTGTTCGGCTATTCACTTCAGGCTGGTATGGCTGATTTCAGACGTATATTGGCTGAAATCAGCCATACATCGGGTGGCTTCAACCGTACATTGGTGTGCTGAGCATGTTCGGCCGGCCCGAAGTGCCGAAGGAGTTTGACTCAGGTGATCCAACATCTGGATCGGCTAAGCCGAACCTCCGGCAGGCTACTCGCTGCTGTTCGTCTATTCTTATAGATGCCGAACAGCAGTGAGTGAATAGCCGAATGCCGCTTAGCAGCATTCGGCTCGGTCCCTCTGTGGTACAGAGCAGAACAGAAAAATAGTTTAAAAAGTAGAAAAAAATAAATAGAAAATGATTGTGCGGAGCTAGCAGTGACAGCTAGCTCTGCCCAACTGGCCGGCGGTTCTGCTGCCGTCAAAAACAAGAAAAAAAACTCTCCCAGGCGCTCCGGGAGTCTCCAGCTCCCGGCCGCCAAGGAGAGAAACACTGCTTTTTCTTTTTTTTTCTTTTTTCTGACACGGAGCCGTGTAGAAGCAGGCTGTCAGCCGGCCAAGGGCCGGCCGCTCGGCCAGCTTGGGCTTTCAGAGCGGCTCAGCCGAGCCGAGGCATATGCGCTCGGCCAAGTCCGGGAGCTGTACGGGCTATAGTGAATAGCCCGTACAGCAGCCCTTCGGTTGTACTGAACTGAAAGGGGCCTGGGGCCAAAGCTAGCCGAAGGATCGGCCGAAGCTACGGCTAGATCCTTCGGCTGCTTTGTGAATAGACCCCTTGATATCTAGAGATTGGAGCAGCATTGATTTGTATACTGTATATTTTCCCCTCTTGGGACTTTAGATGTATTGATGTGCTATCTATATACTTTTCAGGGTATATCCCAGAAGCAGCATACTCTATATAGTTGCCAATGAGGTGAGTTTCACAGGGATTTATGGTGTCTATCTTTGTTTAAAGACAGTGTTGTCTACATTACAAATGCCGTTGGGGTGTACGGGAGGTTTTTGCATTGGATAAATAAAGATTGGTGTTTTTTACCTTTATTTTCCTATAAACCTTTCAAGTTCTTTTGCTAATATGAACATATTTGACCTACTGAGCATCCCCTTGATTTTATAAAGGAACATGATGTTTGTTGCTGGGCCCTGGGCTCCCATTTCAGCATCCAGCTCTAGCCTTACACAAGCAAAACAAAATAATCTCAGCTACAGTGCAAATGGCAAAATATCCAAGATTATGATGAGTTCAAATATTTATTTTTCTTTGAGTGTGTTTTAATGACAGTTGTTTATGTAAGTTTGTTTGTGTTTTAGGGTTAGTAACCTTTTCTGGCAGTACCATATAACTATTGTGTTTTAAGGTCATGTCTTTTTGTACTCTGCAATGGATAATGGTTGGAAATCTGTAGGGTTGTTTGATCTTTTCTGCATTTACAATAAGCATTTCTCCAGGGGAAACTATTGTAAAATCCCTTTAGATATCACACATTACTTTATCCTTTTCTTCTCAAAAGGCTTAAGATCTTTTTATAACACATCTTAGATAATGCAGTCTTTCTTCTTCCAGTATGAAGAGAGAGGTTCACAGTGTGACTATAAACTGAAGAAAATAATCAAATGTTCTGGGATCTAAAAATATAAGGGTGTCAGAAAGGTGGGCTGCTGAATACATGCCTAACGGTCTGCCAAAGACGTGAATCCCAGAATCTAAAGTATCCCGCTGGCTATAAGGACCATTTTTAAGCACCTTCTAAAAATATAATGAACCCTTGAAGACTACATGCTGTAGACATTGGGATTGTTCACAGGTTGATACCTTCTAGCACAGAGGCTCCTAAAATTGACCCTATCTAAAAAAAGTTTAAAATGTATGGGACCATAAAAGTGAACAAAATAATGATAAATGTGTAAAGCACCTGACGTATTATTTGAGGATCACAACTGTGGAGATTGACACATATGCAGTTCTAGTACATAATCTATCTAGTCCTGTTGCGGCATATCTGTTTGGGTTCCAGGTTTCACTCTCAGTCTCAAGGGAGAGTTTGGATCCACGAAATCATCTGCCGACTTATTTATAAGATGCTACTTAGAATGGTTATTACATCATAATCCACCCTAGTAGTGAGTGCGCAACATGATGAGGGTGTGGGTTCGTATAGAAACTGGTGGTACGTAAGAGCAGGAACACAATCCTCCAATGAAACTCTATGGCCACATTCAATGGTGTGAACAACAGTGAAGCTCCAGTACTCCTTATAGCACCATGCACTCCCAATTGCCCATCATACAGCAAGTGTATAGCAACAGCTCCTGCATACATCTAGCACCATGTACCACCAATAGCACAGCAAGAGTGAATAGCAATAACTCCAGTAACATGTATAGCACTGTGCACTTCCAATAACATAACATACAGCAAGTGATATGGAAGTAACTCCAGTAATATGTATAGCACCAGGTACGTCCAATTGCAAGAGATACAGCATTGAACTGCCTGACACAAGGATACTTGCGGTCTCCCAATAGACTTGCACAGCACTCAGGTAGATTTCCTGGAAGATGGGACTGGAGGTAGATTCCCTGTGACCCTGATGAGCCTACTGCTGTCCCGAGTGAGCGGACCGAACACAGGCGTTCACGGCAATAGTGGAACGCCTTGTGTAGCGGCCGGTCACTATTTATGGAGCCGGAATTTATGGAGGCGGGGCTCTCCTGCGCGTCACACGGCCGCCGTGTACCATCGTGGAGCGCACCGTGTGACGGCGCAGCTGTCTATGACGCCGCTGCAGCCCAGGGAGGACCCGAGAATGCGA
The DNA here is from genome assembly GCF_000935625.1 of Nanorana parkeri. NCBI lineage: Eukaryota > Metazoa > Chordata > Amphibia > Anura > Dicroglossidae > Nanorana > Nanorana parkeri. Next base: position 3,318,967 of record NW_017306448.1, on the reverse strand, counting down.
TCTCGTTACAAAATTATGGTTTAGTAGTGCTGGCCTCACTACAAGGCTACTACACTTATAGAAGGCTGTATTTTGGTTTTATCTGATTTTTTTTGCAAAATGTAGAGGATAAAATTATTCTTTAATAATAGTAGTAAGAAAAAACATAACTGAGGCACCAGAAGTGAGGGTGGAGCTTGGAACACTTAATGAAAGATCTGTCTGGCAAGGTAGAAGCTATGAACGTCAGTGGTGTGATCATACCATGAAAGGTTTAGAAGCTGGTTGGTATGTTGATTCAACATACTTCCAACTTCCAATAAATGATGGTTATGATGGTTCTGTAAGCCCTAAATCATTTTTTTTTTAAAAGCATTACAAAGCATCATTTGCATCTTAAATTGGCACATAACACAATCCCTAGTTACATTTCTGTAACCCTATTTTCTTTTCCATGTAAAAATATTTACTGTTTGTTGGATTCCTATGTCTCAAGACTGAAAAAAACAATAGAAACTGTGTGTAGTCACTGCTCATTTGCAGGATTTCATATTAGTCAGTGGTGGAAGTCGGCACAGGTACTACATGGCCTCTTCTGACTTCAAGGGTTGTATTCATAAGGTGATGAAATCCTAATTAGTAAAATCTTCATTTAAATCTGCTAACATTCTCCTATTTTGGTTGATTTACGAAAGGCAAAGACGCTGTTCATTTTCCAAGAGAACGTTCCATTAGCTTAGTGAATGAGATGAAGCTCTGCTGGCTTCCATTATCAATCAAGTGCAAGCGCCAATACAGTCTTTTTTCTTTGCATGTGATTGGGTATTCTTTGCAAACTGAATTTTTACCACATTTTCTCAGCTAAGGGAAAGTCCCCTCGTGAAGTGAACAGCCTATTTGCCTATTTATTAAATCAGTTCCAATGTGTTCACCAATGGGAGCTTGTGCATTCAAAAACAAAAAGGATGAATGACAGAAAATTAGGTCAAATTATCTTCTTTTTATAAATGTGCTACCTAATCATCTTGAAGTAGACATAAACACAAAATAGTTCTGGGTGTCTAGCTTGGAAGATCAGATGATTGGAAGAAGGGCAGCACAAATGTGAAGTCATGATAAAAAAGTTTCAGTACACAGTGACCCCTTTAGAGCATCAGTTTTATTGAGTGCGAATAAGGTTCTTTTTAGTCAAGATATGTAACACACAAACTATGTAGGCTACAAAGGAAAAATGTTAAAAAGCTAGAATATAGAAGAATTACCCTAAATCCACATAAGTATAAAGTAGGAAAACAATCAGTCTCTTGTATTGTATGGGTATTTTTCTTGTGATTGAAGATGGGAAATGAAAACCATCTATTGAAAAAACAAGTTCAGGGAAATAGTTTATACAAATATAGCAGAATTTTGTCACTTCACGTGAAAGGGATTTACTGTCTTCTAGCATTGCAGGGCTTGAGATTGCTTGTATATAACTGCTGGTAAATATAGTTGAAAGAATCCATGACTTAAAGATTCTCAGAGATAGATTCCAGACAGTGTTCACAAACACACTGACCATTTCTGAACTGTACATCCTTAGTGGCTGTGGCTAAATTTCCTCCTTTTTGCCTTAAACCAGAAGAATGAAATCTTGATTGGCAGCCAATCAAGGAGACAAGTAGATAACAAGGGAATTCTGCTGTTATTTTTAGGTGCATGACAAATGTCAAATGAACAAAAGATACCTATAAATATTAATAAAAGTTACAGGTTCAAAGGCTACACTCATGCATTTGCATACTTCATCGCCCTGAGATATTACATCAAAATTCACACTTTGTAGATAGAGTCTGTGGACACATTGATGACATTTTCCATCTTGCAAGAGTACAGTAATGTCCAAATATTAATTTGTAAAGTTAGGTGCATAAATGGGTAGCATCAAGTTCTAAAGAGAAATACCATGATTAAAGGAACACAAAGTAAAATGGGAGCTGCAATGACAGACAAGCGAGTTTCCACTAGACTCCAGGGAGTTGTAAGGAATGCAATCTGTTATTATACTTAAAACGTTGGTGCAGTTACCCTTAATTTTGGCCCCTACTGCTTGTGGGTGAGGTAATGGTGTGTATATAATGCTAAATATTTCAAATTTTGCCACAAAGGGCGTAAACACTATTAATTGGATTCTTCTGCAATGGTCATTTGTTGTCCTTGGGGCAAAGGTTGAATGGTATGGTCATTCACTGGCCAAACCCACACATATCTTGCAAGTAAGCAGATAAGGACGAAGTAGACACATTGACCTGATGTAAAATAAATTATGATTCATCAGACCTGGCCACCTTCTTCCATTGCTCTGTAAAACAGTTCTGATGCTCACATGCCAATTGTAAGCACTTTTGGCAGTGGGCAGGGGTCAGCATGACACTCTGGGGCTATGTAGCCCCCATACGCAACAAACCGCAAAGCAGCCTTCACTCCCCACGTGTATCAATGAGCCTTGGCCCACCCCATGACCCCATCGCCGGTTCACCAGTTTTTCTTCCTTGGACCGCTTTTGGTAGGTCCTGACTACTGCAGACCAGTAACATTCCACAAGAGTTGCTCTACCCAGTTGTCTAGCCTTCACAATTTGGCCCTTGTCCAAATCGCTCATATCCTTATGCACGCCCACTTTTTCTGCTTCCAGCACATCAACCTTAGGGATTAAATAAATGTTCACTTGCTGCCTAACATATCCCACCCATTTCCCGGTGCCACGGTAACGAGATAATCGTTGTTATTCACTTCACCTGTCAGTGTTCATAATTATATGGCTGATCTATATTATATATATATATA
>NW_017306448.1:3281869-3316058 GCF_000935625.1 Nanorana parkeri | reverse complement strand
ATATATATTGTATATATTATAAATACATTTTTTTACAGTAAACTAAAAAAAATCCCCAAAAAGTTATACTTCCTTTTATGTAATTTATGTAATTTTAGCGTGAAGGAAAACATCGACCCCTCTAAAATAATGGCTTTTCCAAATACATTCAGTCCTGAAACCTCCGCACATATTTTTTTTCAAAATGTTATTAACAGCTCTATAGTATAAGGCAAGTTTTGCTGGTCCTAATGGCGTTGTGTGAAATGTGTGAAATTCAGATTCTAAAATATTAAAATAATTTGAAATTACTGTTAGCTACCTAAAAAGCTAGCTTGTTAATTTTCAAAAAACAGCATCTCGAGCCAAACCCGCAGAGAACCACATCTCATGCACTAAGCTCACACTGATCTTTTCTACAGAGAGAGACAAATTGTGCAACTTAGATGTCGTTAAATTCAGATCATTTCATCATATATTACAGGGAAGTTTAATCAATCAGAGTGGATTCCCCCTGAGGGCAAAACAGTCTCCCTGCTCAAGCCAGTCATGAGTCTTATTAGACTTGCCATCCAGGCTTGATTTGCTGTGTATATATTTGCATGATAACAATGGCACCTCTGCATTTCTACACCATGTCCCAGGGACCTCGGTAATAGTTTTTTTTACAGTTGTCACAGACGACAAATGTGTTGTGGCGACAGACTTAAATTTAAGTAAACAGATGGTAATAATTCCAGCTCAGGATGTAGTAAAAAGAAATGAAATATATTAAAAGTCAGCTGGGTGGGTGAAGTTTGTACAGCGAGCAGTGTGCTTGGGGAAACAAGAGACGGAAGTCAAATAAAAAAAGGCCGTCATGTATGAAAGGGTCGGGTAGTAGGACTATGTAAAACCTGGCCTTATCCCAGCCTAAGGGCGATGGCATGTCTTATACAGCAATGCAGAATACCACCAGCTATGCAGGACTACAAGTCCCAGCAATACATTCTAATCTTAATAATAACAACAGCTCCCTCCCCCCCTTCCCCCACACCGGCCTTACCTGACTCCTGCAGCTTGTGCAGCTTCTTCACCTTTGGCGGCCAGGGGGAGGGACTGAGTGGAGAGAGTCCTCTCCTAACAGATGAATGTGCTGTCTGGCGGTGCCTGCTGTGTCGGTAGCGGCAGACAAGTGACAGGCACAGCCTCTCTAGCCCCGCACAGCCGCCCGTACATTCAGAGCGTGGTGGGAGCTGCACTATCTGGAGGGGGGACAGCATGAGGAAGCTCCGGGCCCTCTGCTTCCTCTCTGGGCCCCCCCCCAACAGGCGGAATGCCAGGGCCCGGTCGCAATTGCGACGTCTGCGACCCTGGTAGTTCAGCCAGTGCTTAGATGGGTGGAGTTTTTAACAGATGACTCCAATTCTCTAAGCTCTGTTTCTCTGAACTTCCTGCCAATACAAGATCACAGGGTGCAGCACAGTCTCCATCAGTTGTCCATCTACCAGCTTGAGGAAAGGAGGGGAGGGGAGAAGGGAGCAATGAGGAGGGGAGTGGGATGCCCTGCTGTGCCTGTGTGTTTGCTGAGACACACATAGCTTACTAGCACACACACAAGGGTGGCTCCATAGGACCCTGCAAGGGAAATGATCCACCCTCAAACAAGATGTCAGGGCCAGTGCCCAGGGGACCAGTTATTTCTGCAGGAAATCAGAACTTTTAAACATCAGGGAGCAGTGTCCATTGTAAGGTTTCAATATGCTTTTGGAAGGACTTAAAAACCTTTTGACTTTAATGTCACTTTAAGATATTTGGCATGTGATGAAAAATGTTCCACTCAAAGTCTAAAGGTGGCCATACACTGTACAACCATCGCAAGACCTTAGTCTTGCGATGGTTGTAAACTGATTTTAAAAACGTACGATCTGCCCGTCTTGGACAGGCAGATCGTACTCTTGATCATCGCAAGCCCGCCCCCCTGAGGGGCGGGCTTCCGATGACCGCAATGCTGAAGGGCAGTGTGCGCGTGCGCACACCGGCCCGTTCGGCATTTGTCTCCCGAGCACCGTTCAAACCAGCCGAACATCGTACGATTTTCGGCTGGTTTTCTAGCGTGCTCCTTAGACAAAAGACGTGCGACCGTACAGTAGAAACGGTCGCACGTCTCCGTTCACACTGCTCGATTCTCGTACGATCGTGGGATTTCCCACGATTCTCGTACGAGAATCGAGCAGTGTATGGGCACCTTTATGCTTTGCCCTGCTCTTCTTTTGTGAAGACAATAAAGAGAACTTATCAAAACTGGAGCAGACATAATCTGGAGCAGCTGTGCATGGTAACCAATCAGCTTCTCTCTTCGGTTTGTTCAGTTAAGATTTGAAAATAAAAGAGAGAAGCTGATTGGTTGCCAGGCACACCTGCTACATATTTTGTCTGCTCCAGTTTTGATACATTCCCCAATATGTATTTACTTATTTATAGCAAACATATTTACAAATCCTTCCCTGCTTCTGTTCTGTGCATACTGAAACAGGCTGCTGTAGTAACTTCTTCAAATGCAGTGTTAAGCAGCTGGCTTGCTGCAGTCACATGACCAGTTCCAGTGTTGTCATTGGAGAACCCCTGAAACCCCAAATGCACTTCTAGCACAACAAGGATCACTGTAGTAAGCTAAAGACAGTAATGGTGATAGCTGAAATGTTACCCCAAGGCACGCAGAAGAAGCAGCGGGTCACTCACATGGGCAATGAAATCCCGGGGAAATTACCCTGGCTGTTGGTTGTAGAAAATTATAGCAGATTAAAATGGAAAGGTAAAAACACAAAACGTGCAGCTCACCCCTGTCATGCACATTCAGTGCACAAATTATTATTATTATTATACAGGATCTATATAGCGCCAACTAGTGGCGACTCTAGGAACAATATATAGGGGGGGCACATAAGATACCACAGTCAAAATGGGGGGGCACTAATAATTTTCACCACTAAATCATACCACTGAAAATAACTAAACAGGGGCGTAACTAGAAATCACAGGGCCCCATAGCAAAGTTTTGCATGGGCCCCCCCCCTCCCACAAACTACAAACCCCCTGTGACGGACCCCCGTACTCAGGATGAGTATGTCCGCCACTGTCTTCTTCTATAGTCCATTCTCCTTAACATTGTGTTTCCAGAGCAGGGATTATGAAATTGAATGGCTGTAGGGCCAGGTTCCACCGCACCAGACGCCCATGGGCCCCAGACATCCGGTTCAATCAAACATCCAGCCCGTGAGGGCTTGCAATCTAAAAGGGAGGGGCAAGTGATACATGAGGAGGACGCTGTGTGGGGATGAATTGTTTGAGAACGTGATGGTTCAGTTGTTAGGTTGAGGTGGGACAGGCTTCCCTGAAGAGATGAGTCTTTATGGAAAACCTAAAGGCAGTCAAGGTGGGAGATAGACTGACAGGTTGGGGTAAAGAGTTCCGGAGGATGGGAGAGACTGGAGGCAAGTATAGGAGGAGTTGACAAGGGAGCTGGAAAGCAGGAGGTCTTCTGGAGTAATTGTCTCAAGAACCGTATTACCAGCACACGATGCTCTTCCAAAGAAAGGCAGAAACACGCCAGCGGTTGTTTTTTTATACAGATGCACATAGAATAAAATGTGATTTTCTTTGGAAGAGTATAATGTGCCGGTTTTTACAGTTTTTAAAATGGGAAGGTAATGGCTGATAAAGTAAACTTACAGAATGGCTCGTGTAGCAGTTATATGCTACATCACTTTTTAATATATTAATAGGTGGGCACAGACAAAAATAAATCTGAAAGTGAGACGGGAGTATTAATAAATGAGATATACAAATCCCCACAGCTCTCCAAAGAGTTTGTTTTAGACTAGATCTATTCCTTAGTATAAAGTAAGGGACAATAATGCTTGTAGCCATAGCAACCAGTCCAAAAAAAAATAATTTTTTTACTCCGACTACACTAAACAAGCTGAGATTCGGCTAGTTGTTATGGTTACTAGTACATCACCGCTCTTTGCACCATGCTATTAAACAAAGCTGATGTCGTGCAATGAGGTAACCTGGACCCACTTATTTAGCCCCAGCGGTCATTGCGGCCCACAAATTAGTGCGATGTGCTATTTTCTTTTGTCTCAGTAATTGCCCGCTTCTTTTTTACTTACATTTTCTTCAGGTAATATCCTCAAAGAAAGACAAATAGACCTTTTTTTTAACGCTTGAGTTCTGCAGAGAGCTTTTAATTTACTTTTAATTATGTGGAAGTCTCCTTCATTTGTCTCAATGTATCTCTTTTTACACCATTCCTCAAGGCTTCCTACTAAATCGGCATTAAAACCACTTTGTGCCGAGTTTGCTGATGTTGGTAAGTTTTCATCCTAACATTGTCTCTTGGCATCATTTAAATAATTCATTTGGCGTTAGAACGGCCTTTGAAGTGTGAAAATAAATGGAACTTTTCTGATACTTTTCCGAACATGTTGTGCAGAGTTTAAAAATGTGATCTGGCGCTATAATGAAGACAAGACTGGTTTGAATTCTGAAAGGCTAGGGGCACAGAAAGGCGTTTGCAGTTTTGTGCTGTTTTGCTCATTTTTTGTTTTTAAAAACGCGTGTTTCTCCTACACAGAAATGTCTATGGGACCAAAACTGCACGGAACCTGCCTCAAAACCTGCCTCAACTGTTAAATTCTTTACCCCAACCTGTCCGTCTTTCGCCCACCTTGACTGCCTTTAGGCATTCCCTAAAGACTCATCCCTTCAGGGAAACCTATCCCACCTCAACCTAACCGCTCAACCATCACTTTCTCAAACAATTCATCCCCCACACAGCTACCTCCTCATGTATCACTTCCCCCTCCCGTTTAGATTGTAAGCCCTCACGTGCAGGTTCCTCCTTACCATCTTGTCTTGATTTGTATTGTGATTGTAATGTCTTCCCTATATTGTAAAGCGCTGCACATTCATTTAGACTACAGAGATGATAGGGAGAGTCTGACTTTAAACCACCAAACAGCTAAAAGGCGATTTCAAACATTTTAAATGATTAATATACTTCAGCTGTGTAAACAAATTTTCTACTTGTAAAACCTGTAGTGGTAAAAAAAAAGAACCCTTTCCATTTCCAGTCACGTACATGGTCTTCATTTTATGGGAAGTATAAGAAATCATGTTTAAATGCTTTCCCCCAACTGTGACTAAAATCAGAGGTGTGCCTTGATGCATACTATCACAAATAAAACCGCGGCTTTACAGCAGAAATAGATAGATTGTCACGTTAAGTTGTTGCTGCTGGAACTGCATTCGGCCTTTCAGGCTTAGCAGGAATAATGCTCTCCAATGTGGGAACAGGAACATTCAATTATAAACCACTTTAAAATTATGTTTCAAGGGGTATTCTCCCAATCGACTTGATTAACTGTCCTGGTTCTGCATCTCTGGCTGAAGTCTCTGATATGGAATACCATTCTATCTTAGGTACTGTAGCTTGATTTTTCAATGCCCAAAAGCGTTTAAGAAAACAAAGCTTTTGGCAGCTCAAAATGATTCATCTTAAAGCAAACCTGCACTTTCTGAGATAAAGAAATCATGCAATGCACTGCGAGCCAATTAGGCTTTATTATATTGCACGGGGCTGTAACTCTTACATGCCATCAGGCAGTGGAAGCTTACAGCAAAGGAGGGCAAAGAGATGATTCTATCAGTTTGGTAATGCTCCTTCATTGTCCAGTCACAGGCTTGAGGCAGGACAATGACCAAGCTGTAGTGCTTAAAGGGTATCTATGGTCAAAAACTAAATGTGTATTTCTATGTTCTTGTGCTGTCACAATAGTTGTATAAGATATGGCAATTCATAGTCATAGTTAATATTCATACAAATGTTAAATGAGAATTGATATAGTTTATTTTCCTTAAGCCATTTGGTATAGTATAGCTAATTATTATATTGACATCTTGTGGTCGTTTTGGGTTATTGCACCATGTTTTTCTGCATTTCCCTCCCCTTGTGTGTAATGTACCGCCCTTCTTCTCCAGTAGTCGTTTTAGTGTCATGGCTACTTGTAACAGGACCACATGCACATGCTAGCCTGGAAACATTATCATACTTGAACTTCAAATGCCATCTATTCATTCATCTGCTATATCATGTTGTCTCGTGTAACCTGCTGCACAGAATAAAGCATTCTGTGGATGAAAAGGTGTTTGGTGAGTTCAGCTATCTGATAAGGATTTGCGCAGTGATTATATCTGCTTATACAGGCCAGACATAGAGGTTCAGCAAGGAATAAATCGCTAATACAAGAATCAAAGTCAGAATAGTTCTATCACACTCATAATAACCATATAGACATATAAGTTTGTAAACGTACTTATTGAAGATGCCCATAGGATGTACTTCCTCAATGCAGTGATAACATGTTATTCAGCCCTGTGAATATGCACGTCCTTGTGTTACAAATCACAGAGCCTGCCTTCTAAAGTACAACTCAACCTCTAAACAATATAACATCATCACTGCTTACTGGAAGCAATGCATCATGAGCTATATCGTTTTGAGAAATTGAGATTGCATCACATAATGTGGTGAAAATGTACTTTGCAAAGAATACCTAATCATAACCAAAGATTTTTTTTTTATTGCTATTACACAGGGGGTTAACGAGGGGGCTATGTGAAAGCAAAGAGGATGTGAGAGGTCCTCTTTATGGAGACATCAGGGGTCTATTAGACCCCTAATGTCACCTATAGACCCCAAAGAAGCTGATGAAGCAGAGATTGTGTTTCATCAGATTCTTCTCTAGCTGCAGCAGCCAGAAAAATAACACACTGAAACCAGTGATCGGAGAGAAGATCAGTTGTTGGAAGTGATCTGATCTCCCGCTGATCGAAGAGAACAGACCCGCCGTGCTGGTCCCGAGCCCACACGGGGAACAGCGGAGCCCAGGGCAGCCAGTGGCGGAGGGGGGGTGCACACTCTCTGGCACCATACAAGCGATAAGGCAGCTCTATAGCCACCAGAACAGTTGTATGTAAACAGCCATCACCGTCTGTAAAAAAATGATACCAAAACCACAGCTGCTGTGATCTTGGTATCATTGTATATAAATGTACGACAGATGTGATGCAGTTAAAAGTAAAGGTTTTTTTTTGCTTGCACATGATTGGATAATGGAAGTCAGCAGAGTTTCACCTCATTCACTAAACTAAGGGAAATGTCCCTTGTAAAGTGAACAGCCTATTTGCCTTTAGTAAATCAACCCCATTGCGTAAGGTATGGTCCCTCGTTTTGACCCCAGAAGTCTCAGTTATGAATAATGAGCTTTCATGTCTCAGAATCCCTAAGTCAGTGATGTCACTAGGAAAGTCTGTCTGCAAGCAAAAGCCAATCCTGTCTGCTGGATCTGCTGACAAGGAAGATGTATGATGAGTCTTTAATGGATAAAGATTTTAAAAGCAAGGATAAGCTAAGGAACAACGTGGTTAATAAGTCCATAAAAGATAAGCACTAACTAAAACTGCTGTTCAAGCAAAGGTGATTTTATCTGCTCAATTAAGATTTATCTGAAGCCAAAAACTTTTTTGGGATGGAGTAGGTAATGGTGTCAGGTTTCTATTGGTGTCTGTGTTCCTGCTGGGAAGATTCGCTGTCTATATTAGCCCAAGTGACCATGGTTAAAAGGACAGAAAGTGATGGGAAAGCCAAATTTTAAGAAGTTGTTTCCAAAAAGTGAGATAATAGAAAATCTTCCGATGGGGATTTGAGTGGCAACTGTCTGAGAAGGTTCCCCCCAAGCTCTGAAAAGATCTCCTCTCACTTCGTGTTGTGTCTCTGGGACAGGAAGTGCAGTCAAATCTCCCAATCATCTCCTACGTTACAGGGGTTTCAACCACTCCCATATCCAAAAGAAGCATACTAAGATATCTTTTAAAGATGCTTTTATTCACTTGGACTCAACTTTGTCAGTTTTTGTGTATATGGTATATCACTAACTAAGGAACATATTGTAAAAAAAAAGACAAAATTAAAAATGCCTTTTTTTAATCAAGAAATTAGGTAATATGTGTGGTTTCATTTCTATTTTGTACTAACCAATGTACAGTTTGAGCGGTATATACTGAACCTTTTACTCCTTATTAAGATTAAAGCTACATGTATGTCAATTGTGAGGGACAAAGAAATGTATTCCCTACATTTTATAATTAAATTTAATATACACTTTAATGTAGTGGTACATGGAATCCTGTGCCCCGCCTCCTGCAGGTGCCATGGTTTTGATTGGTCACTGAGGGGTTTTTCCCATAGCTCTTTTTCTTACTGAATAGAATTGACAGCGCACAGTCAACATGTTGTATCGAACATCATATTCAGCCAAGTATAATAAATCCCATGAACCTGACATGTACACTGTATATATCACAGGAATGTATTTTAGAATGATTGCTTGCACTTAGAGCCATCTGCTCAGCTAAATGAGAAGGATTCTGCCCTGTACAGATATTTTGTGTCTTGCCAGTTCATTTTCGAAGGTCAAGGTCTGCAGAATGTGTGAAAGCTCTGAGCAATCTAGCACATTAGAAGAATTATATCCAATGACCTACTGAAGGAGATCTGAGATTTAAAGGATAAATCCCACTTCATAAATATCCTGGAGGAGAGATATGACTCTTCCAGCTCCTCTAATTAACTCCAGCAGACTGAAGGTACCAATATTCACACGTATTGGATCATTTTAGTGACAACGTGTATGAAACAGAAACACTGTTATTTGTGCCGCCTCCAACATTGTGACCTCGGGACAGATGTTATATAATAAAATTAGGTCATAATATAATCAAAATTTGTACTTTTCTGTTCCTGTAGCGGCTGTTGATTCAGTATTTTGTGCAAAAGTGTTAAAGTACATAGCGCCATGTAGGGAGACCATATATATAAAACAGGGTCATATCTAATAGTTAAAGCCTAACTCAACCCAAACCGTCTTTGTTAGTTTTGGAAGGGTTATAACAACAATCAAGTTTTATTTCTGTTTGTGTTCCCATTGGAGACCTTTTCCCCACCTACAAACAGAGACAGGACGTACAAAGGTTCTAACCCTTTTCCACTCTACTGTATATGAAGTTGATCTTTAAGACACTTAGGGCTATGGCGCTGCTTTAAATAAAAAATTAGTTTAGCTTTAAGACATTCATTCACTTTCTGGTGTATCAATGCAACAATAAAGAGAGTCTTTTCAAGAGGAGCATAGACAGAAAAGAAAATCTTGATTCATTAGTAAAGTGGGGGATGGCTATAGTCTGTGCCAGATTTTTGTTTCTATATTATCATTGCTCGTTTCTATATTGTTTCTATATTCCTTACTTTCTGTTGTGGCTTCAGGACAAGTGAGAGCGCATTTCCTCCTAAATAAGAATACAAATATCAGTTAAACAGAGCTTCTAACCCTTCTCCACTGAGAGAGTCATGGAGGCTGACTTCTCATTCTGCAATTGCTAGTTTACTAACTGTTATGTTGACCATTTGGCTTCAGGACTTAGAGCCACTAACATAGAACAAGTATTCACATACGGACTTTTCACTTTACTCTGACTTTCCTGATCTGCATACTTCTTCTGGTACAGTGACACGGAAAATTGAAGATATAGGGTCCCTCCCTTTTAGATTGTAAGCCCTCATTGGCAGGGCCCTCCTTACTATCTTGTCTTGAATTGTATTGTGATTGTAATGTCTTCCTTATATTGTATAGTCCTGCGCAAACTGTCAGCGCTATATAAATCCTGTATTATAATAATAATAATAATAATAGGGTAACTTAATAGCTATGTAAACAGCATTACCAGAATGAGTTCAGGCAATAGCAGCCTCCATACTTTTCTTCAGAGAAGTTGATTTTTGGGGGTCTATATATAAGCAATTCTTGCAGTCATTGACCATGCTAATCTCTGAGAACAACGTTTCTGTGCGAATAGAAGCAAAACCAAGCATTCTTAGTGTATTCTCTTTTCAGGTTAAATGTAATGTAATAATGCATTATGTCCACTAGATGGAGGTAAGGAGCATAGGAAATAAGTATTTCATTCCTATACTCCTCACCTCCATCTAGTGGACATTATACAGTATTACATTACATTCACATACTCAGAACACTAACTTTGCCTCGTTCTCAGAGATTTGCAGGTTGAATGGCTCTTCAAATTGTTTGTAAATGGACCCCCCATATGTCTTTAAATGTCTTTTATTTTCCTATTCTTGTGAAAGCATAAAATGTTATTAAATCCTCATCTACGTAAACCATTTTGCAGTATACGGTCAGCAATACCTTAAAGAAGGCTTGATTCATCGTAATGTTGATTCATTGTAAAACAGTCACAGCTGAGCAAGTTTCTATTTATATAGAACCCGCGCAATTACATTAATTACTTCCTTTTGTAAATTGGCATGTTCTGATATTGTTTTTCTTTTTTGCTATCCTCAGATTATTCTTGTCAGCTCGTCAGTCTCTGAACAATGCCTTTTCACAAGCAGCGATGAAGGAACAACCTTTCAAAAACACTTGATTACCTTCTCTGTGGAGACCCTCATCTTTAATCCAAAGGAGGAGAACAAGCTGCTTGCGCTTACTAAAGATGCCAAGGTAATGTGCGTAGGTTTATTTTGTTTAAAGGAGAACTAAATTTAAAAACAAAAATGTATTCCAGCTTATTAGTCCTTAGATGTGGTGGCTGCATTGCTTTTTATTTTTCAGACTAAGAACACTTTCAGCAAGTACAGAAAAATAGCTGTTGATCTGGGCATAAATGTTGTGTCCTTGTCACTTTCTGTGAGCTGAACTGAACAATCACCTCCATGGCCACAGGTGTATACAACCAAGTACCAGGCATGCAGACGCTTCTACAAACATTTTTGAAAGAATGGGTCGCTCTCAGGAGCTCAGCGAATTAAAGCGTGGTACCGTGATAGGTTGCCACCTGTGCAATAAGTCCATCCGTGACATTTCCTTGCTACTAAATATTCCACGGTCAACTGTGAGTGGTATTATAACAAAGTGGAAGCAACTGGGAACAACAGCAACTCAGCCACAAAGTTGTAGGCCACGTAAAATGACAGAGCGGGGTCCGCACATGCTGAAGCGCACAGTGCGCAGAAGTCGCCAACTGCCTGCAGAGTCAATAGCTATAGGACTGCCACTGGACTCTAGAGAAGTAGAGACGTGTTCTCTGGAGTAACGAATCACATTTCTCTGTCTGGCAATCTGATGGACGTGTCTGGGTTTGGCGGTTGCCAGGAGAACGGTACTTCCTGACTGCATTGTGCCAAGTGTAAAGTTTGGTGGAGGGGGGATTATGGTGTGGGGTTGTTTTTCAGGGGTTGGGCTTGGCCCCTTAGTTCCAGTGAAGGGAACTCTTAAGGGTCAGCATGCCAAGACATTTTGGACAATTTCATGCTCCCAACTTTGTGGGAACAGTTTGGGGATTGCCCCTTCCTGCTTCAACATGACTGCGCACCAGTGCACAAAGCAAGGTCCATAAAGACATGGATGAGTGAGTTTGTGGTGGAGGAACTTGACTGGCCTGCACAGAGTCCTGACCTCTAGACATGTGCGATTCTTTTCGTTCTGAATCGAAATTCGGACGAAATTCGTAGATTTGAAGCATCCGAATTTCCAAAATATAACATATACGAAATCACCCGCAAGCATCCGAATCCGAAATGTCGAATTTGGAATGAATTTCGTCCAAATCCTGTGCATGCACTGTTAACATTTAAACGGATAAAAACAAATTGAGAGAATTAAGTAAAGACTAGATCACAGCAACCAGAAATGACAAATGTGCCAATTCTGCTACCCCCACCTCAAGTTGAATTTTCAGGAAATCGTCCGAATTCCGAATTCCGAAACTGAATCCGAATTCCGAATCCGACACGAATTCCGAATCAGATCCTAATACGAATCCGATTCCCAAAACGAAACACATATACACTGAGTGGCCAGTTTATTATGACCACCTGACTTTTGTAGGCAAATTAGCTATAATTTCGCGCTGAAGTTGCTAGAGGGCCAGACCATTATAAATAAGGAAACAGGTTGTTTACCACGACAGTAGAAGTGATTTTTTTTCTGAAGATATGGGTAAACAACGCGATTTAACAGCCTTTGAACGTGGGATGATTGTTGGCGCTCGGAGCCATAAAGCGAATATCAGCAAAACAGCAGAATTCGTTAAATGTTCAAGAGCAGCTCTTGTTAAAGTGTTTAAAGACTGGACTGTCAGCCGAAAATCTGGGTCTGAACGTGCGAATTGTGGCCGTCAGCGACTAGTCAATGTTAGGGCAGAACAGAGAGTGGCAAGACTGGTACAAGACAACAGAAGGGCAACAGTGCAGTGTCAGATTCCTCGCATCACCTTTCAACATCTTGTGGAGTCACGAGGCAGTCCAACAAAGTCATCTCGTGGAGTTAGCTTGTGGCCCAACGAAGTACTGATGGGGTGGTCATAATAATCTGGCCAGTGTAGGATCCGAATTCCAAAAACTAAATAAATGAAATCCGAAACTAAACGAAACGAAACAAATTTTTAGCCGCTGCACATGTCTACTGACCTCAACCTGATAGAACACCTTTCGGATGAATGAGAGCGGAGACTGCGAGCCTGGCCTTCTCGTCCAGCATCAGTACCTGACCTCACAAATGTGCTTCTGGAAGAATGGTCAAACATTCCCATAGACACATTCCTAAACCTTGTGAACGCCTTTCCAGAAGAGTTGAAGCTGTTATAGCGGCAGGGTGGGCCTACTAAATATTGAACCCTACAGACTAAGACTGGGATGCCATTAAAGTTCATGTGCATGTAAAGGCAGGCGCCCCAATACCTTTGGCAATATAGTGTGTGTGTATATATTTATTTTATTTATTTATTTTTGTTTTTTTGTTTGGGTTTAG
Organism: Nanorana parkeri; assembly: GCF_000935625.1. Classification (NCBI taxonomy): domain Eukaryota; kingdom Metazoa; phylum Chordata; class Amphibia; order Anura; family Dicroglossidae; genus Nanorana; species Nanorana parkeri. The sequence continues at coordinate 3,303,150 of NW_017306448.1, read as the reverse complement.
ATACAATTTAAGTTTGAATGTTCCTTTAAAGCTCAACTCCAGGATCATGCTCACCTATTACTCACAGTTCACCATATATAAACTTAATAATACCGCTGTAGTAACTTCATTATCTAATACTTTCTTTTGAGCTAAAACTGGAGTTTTCCACTACACAATATTAATGTTTTGTACAAGTGTATCTGTCCACCATTCTAAAACTGTGTAAAAGTACTACCTACGACCTGGTACCTCAAGGTGCCTGTCTAGAAAATCATGAGTGGAGGACAGTTTTTACAAATAGTAAACATGATATTGTAGTGTTTTAAGATACTATAAATGTTTAAAGCTTCTTAACATTTTACTGTTTTTTGGGACACAAACGATACTTTTATTTCAATGTCTTCATTTTCCTCTTTAGAAATGCGAGTTGTCTTCACTATTAAAGGCATTCACCCTATAACTGTGTAAACCATTCTTGTCTCTGCAGCTCTATGTCTCTGTAGATCTCGGGAAGAAATGGGATCTCCTGCAAGAACAAGTCACCAAGGACCATATATTCTGGTAGGTTTTAACAACTTTATATACAGAATATATAGCTGTGCTTAGTTTTCATGGTATGAGGGCATCTCAAAGTTTGTGTGGAAGCTGTTCCAGGCAGTTAGCAGAACCCTACTTAAACACATTATCTACTGAATTGATTTTATGGGTCTGTCTGAGTAAAATCATTTAGTTTCCTGCATATGCCATTTGAAACACTTAGCAATAATTCTAAATTCAGAAGGTTCGTTGAATTTACTATTAACAATTCATATAATCTGTTATAACCAGATTCAGTAGGTAAACTTGTACAATATTCCCATTGCACGCCTTACTGGAAATTCCCCGTAGTGGTTTCTGTGATGACCGATGTATGGCAAAGACAGTAGAACTCCATAAAGAAATGTGGTCTGCACACCGGAATAGAGTTAAATAATTGTCGCTTTTATTGCAGTACAATTTCACAATTAAGTGTAGAATGTTTCGGGCCAGGAAGGATCCCTTCATCAAGGCATGAGCACACTCTTGTTCCTTCTAATTGCTTAAAATATCTTTGTATATTGTAGCATGATTAGTACAGCAATAAAAACCTAATTGAAAGAAACAGTCAGCACAAAGTGTAGTGTAGTGTAGTGTATGCATATAATACCTTCCCCCTCTTTCTAGCAATCAACATGCAATTTAAATGTATTAATAAAAAAATTAGTTGTTCCAGAAATAATGTTTTGAGAACCAGCGATGTCTTCACTGGGTCTGTCTGCTGTTCTTTTCCCTTCAAGTTTGGTTGGAAACGCCGGCAGGCTCCTATAAGCATAACAGCATTTTTCCTCAGGATTTCAAAGTACACATCCCCTGAATCCCTTTTAGATGTATCTGCTTCTCCCTGCTGGCCACTGAGTGCGGCAGACTTTATCTGTGCAATCTGCTGATTAGTTATGGGTTGCAGTAACTAATCAGCGATGTTGAGACTTGTTCTTTAACATAAAGCTTGAGAATACATTACTAATTTCAGAGAAAGTTAATAGCTATAGGGGTCGGGGAAGAAGTGATTAATACATGATTATGATAATTCAAACAGGAAATGAAGGGGGGGGGAGGGGGGCAAGATAGCTGATGCATTGTCAAAGGGTTATATTGTGTAGATGAAAGTATACAGGGAATTGAGAGTAATCAGTTTCAACACTAGAGAGGACTTGGTACTAGCGTGGGAAAAAAAGTTAAAGCTGGACTTTAGCTTTAAACTCTATGGGCCAGATAAACTATACATGTTGCAGTACATCACACTGCACCATGTATATTTGCATGGCGCCCATGTGCATAGTGCCCCTAATTGACACAGGAGCCTCTGTTTATTGCACACAGATTTCACAGTAACAGAGCACACCCAGCACACTGTCACTGTACAGGAAGGGATACAGCATTCTATGGAAGCTCACTATATTCCTTCTTCTCTCCTCTACGATCATAAACTGATCGGTAGGGAGGGAGCAGGCATCAGAGCAGCACAGAGCTGTCTGCTTCCTCTTCCATTGTCAGTGTTGTCATTGAGAAAGAAAATGAGGGGAAATCTCCTCAACAGAGCCATAGACAGCAAGCAAATTTTATTTCAAAAGGACCTCCAAGTTAAAATGAAATGAACACTTCATGGATCCAACTAAAGCACTGCATCATTATGGGCATGTCAGGCAGTCATTTTCATCACCCCCTTTTTTTTATGGGACAACTCATCATAACCAGGAAACTCTTTGTTATTAAGCATTTGGTGACCTGGTCGTCTTGGCCGGGGACTCTCCAAATTCACAGTTTACATATCAAGCAGCAGGAGAGGAGCTCACAGACCCAACTGCAGCACTGGCTGCTCATAGAAGGATGCATGGACTTCTTCTTTAAAGTTCTGATGCACATTAGCTTCTCAATGCTCACCCAGGTCTTATCCTGTGCCCTGGTGTCTCTGTTTTTTAGGATGTAGACGGTACTGAGAGCCTGTAATAGGATCATTGTCAAATGGAGTGTACCTTTTACCTTTAAACAGTTTTTAGATTAGAATATCTTTGGAATATAACGATTCAATGCTGAGAGGATACATCATTAAAAAATAAGAATGATTAACCGTTGTGTTATAAACACTGTTGAGTGTGTCTGCGGGTGCTGCCATCTAGTATACAATTAATCATCTAAAAAGTTTAATAAAAAAAGCAGTTACTGTTGGCATTACTAATAAAGTGTTTCATTTTGCATACCTGCGCTGTATTGTGGACTGAGAATCCTGCTTGTCACCCATTACGTTTCCTCTGAAATTCACATAAAAAGGTTTTACGATGACAAAATGATACTAGCTGTTTATAAAAATCCATTTACAGTTTCTTGCAAGTTAAAAGTAAAATGACACATTTCACGTTCTGCCTTAATATCGACTCCCTACCCTTAAAGCATGCAGCCATAAATAACTTTATAATGCTTCTGCAAGAGTCAAATCTTTTTCATTGTGTGATTGTGATTTGTGATCGATGAGTTTTTCTCTCAATTAATAGGCAACAGATGGTACAGGCTCGAGAGGAAAAAGAGCCATTTGCTACATACAGAATTGCCATCAATTATCTGACGTTAGACAGGTCTTTTCAAGTTTTGTTATTTACTATCAGTGAAATGCAGGATAATGTGAGAGAAAATTGTGGTCTACCCTCTGTAGAATATTTAAATGTGTTTCTGGTTAAGTTACATGTAGATTGTTATGTGCAGAATTATTTAAAGGTTTTCCCGATTTAGCAAAAAACAAAACAAAACACACAATGATACAGTAGGCCTTTTTTGGGAACATCCAGCATACACATTCAAATTGATACGCAACCAGTGTTTCCATAATAGCACATTACCAGCATCATAGAGAGTTTCAGCTGCAGGAGCTGTGATGTAATACAGTAACCCTTGAACAGATAACAGAAACACTGGGCAAGTAGGATGTATCCTTTTTATGCATCTACTTTTATTGTCCAGTTTTGACTGAAGAGTACTTTAAGGCTGGGTTCACACCTGAGCGTTTTTCAGTGCTGATTCGAAACGCGCTGAAAAACGCCCTACGCCCAAACAATTACAGGAGCTTCTTTGGGGCGTATTTCAGCCCGTATCCATTGTATTGTGGCTCGGGGTTAACAAAGCGGTAAGCCCGAGCCACACTCGGGAATACAGCGTAGGTCTTACCTTGTCCGCGATCCCCACTGTGTCCTCCGGCCGCTGCCGTCTTCCAGGTTCCGTCCCTTGCGAGCGTCCGTGTTGCAGGAGGGTGGAACCGGCGGCAAGTTTGAAAGTAAAAAAAAAAAATAGAGAATATAAAGGAAAAAAAAATAAAAACAAGTGTCAAACGCACGTTTCACTGAGCTAAAAAACGCGTGAAAAACGAGCTAAAAAACGAGCTGAAAAAACGCGCCTATAGTACGCCCAGGTGTGAGCCCTGCCTGAAGTAAGTCAATCATGAAAGGAATGCAAGAGCTGTATTTGTCACATCCTTCTATCGCCTGGCCACTGACATCCTTAGCTGGCCATACACCTATAGATTATCTGCAAATTTTCTATGGCAAAAGTGCAACAGATTCCTCCGTCTACGCTAAAGTGTGTGGATGGAGGAATCTCCCGCTAGGCCAAGCTTCAGTATCTTGCTAGTTGGCTCTGCTGGCTCTCAAAATACCTGAACAATCTGATTGGATGCAGGCATTGTTCAGGTATTTTGAGAGCCAGCAGGACCGTCTAGCAAGATACTGAAGCTTGGCTCAGTGGGAGATTCCTCCATCCACACAGTTTAGCGTAGATGGAGGAATCTGTTGCACTTTTTCCATCCGGCCAGCTTTAGTTACTGACCTCCTAGTATACAGATTGGTAAGTCAGAGTAATGTTGGAACCACTTATCTTCATATTTGTTCCAGGTTAGTCATTCAAATTATTCAGTCAAGGGGGGAGGGGCATCATGACAGCCAAGGAAATAGCATATACTGAGAGGCACACTATATGGCCAAAGGTTTGTAGATTACTCTCCAAATGATTGACTTCAGGTGTTTTCAGTAAAGAGTACTGTCATTGGTACAACATACAATGTAATTTTAGACGATTGTGTGCTTCCAACCTTGTGGCAACAATTTGGGGAAGGCCCTTTTCTGTTCCAGCATGACTGTGCCCCTGCACACAAATTCAGCTCCATAAAGACATGATCTTATGACTGAGTAAGCACCATCATTGTAAATTACATTAAGTCTTTCTTATTTAGCTGTAATGCTAGTACCTTCCATTCAGTTAATAAATCTCCGATCAGCAGCAAGCACTGTGGACCCGTTTATTGTTTTCTGTACTTGAGGTAGCGTGACCAGGCAAGGTCCAGTAACTTTGGATTGCCTCTGGTACAGTGGATGGCACAGCTGGTCTCCCTGGTGGCAGCAAGTTTGAAATTAATGAAGACATGGTTTGGACAGTTTGGTGTGGAGGACCTCAAATGGCTTGCACAGAGCTGTGACCTCAATGCTCTTAAACACCCTTGGGAAGAACTGAAACACGGATTGCAAGCTAGGTCTTCTCATCCAATATCAGTGTCTGACCTCACAAATACTATTTTGACTGCATGGGCACAAATTCCCAGACACACCCCAAAATCTAGTACCTCACAAATGCTGTTTTGGCTGAAGGGACACACATTCTTACAGACACACCCCAAAATCTAGTACCTCACAAATGCTGTTTTGGCTGAAGGGGCACACATTCTTACAGACACACCCCAAAATCTAGTGGAAAGCCTTCCCAAAAGAGTAAAGGCTGTTATAGCTGCAAAGTGGGGCTCGCTGCACCTTAATATCCCTCGTTTTGGAATAGGATGCCCAACAAGCTCATATAAGTGTAATGTTCAGAAGTCCACAAACATTCATGGCAGGCAATGGTAATATTTCAGGGTTGATCATTGTTATTACTATAGGTAGTTAGTGACCCAGCTAATGATGGGTCATTGGGTTTATATAAAATCCCTGAAGTGAATCTTGTTGATCCATTCTGGTCAAGCTTCAGTGCTTTTTATTCACTCTCATTTTGCTTTGTTTGAAGAATGGGATTAGACTGGCTTTGCCAGCAATATGCTATTCTTTTGTTTTTTAATTCACAAGCATTATGCAGCTATTTTGTGCAGCCGGTTCATTTTTAGCAGGCTGGTGTGATAAAGCCAGCAGCTATTTATAGCATTCTACATTCTGTCCAATTACAGGTGTTATTTGCAGACATTAAATTGATTCATTGTGTTGGTGAAATCATATTTAAAAAAAAAAAAAACTCATCTATTTTTATTACTTCGCAGAACATTTTCTCCATTTAAAAGCTTAACCAACAATCTATTCCTTTTACAGCTTGCTCTAAACATATGCCAGAGGGAAAACCATATTAGCATGTTGTATTTTCATCATTTTCTAAGGAATCTCGTATAAAGAAAGTAAAAATATACACATGTGTTTAAATAACAACATTTTATGTAGGTGTTTAAAGGTACACAAGTGCTCAGAACCTTTGCTTTATTTTGTCACTACAAATAAAATATTTAAGGGCCCCGTCCACACCACTGTAGTAACGCACAGTAATGCACATTACGTGCAGTGAGGTATTGAGGTTAAATTTTTTTTAATGACACCCCAATATACCTTCACAATAAAGCTGCATCACAGAGTACTGTCCTGCATTGCGGTGTAATGCAAAAAATTTGGTCTGCACTATTTTTGATCCATTGTGATTTAACTAGCCCATTTCTGTACTCTAAGGGTTATCCTACCAGACCAAATACATAATATCAACACATATGACCTACCCACCGGACACATGGGTCCTTATCTCCAATAATAAGCCCCGGTTTGTCACTCAAGGGAGCAGCCTATTTATAGAAATGGACTGCCTTAACACAACACACGTTAACTTTCAACATAACAAGCATTATCGTGTGCAGTATGGTGTGAATGGGCCCTAAAGGTATGCTCTTGGCTAAACTAATGAAAGTGCGTACAAGATATCCAGCTTATGCTTCTCCTCTGAACAGTGTACTTTACACCAAGAGACAATCTCTTATTTTGGATAATTTTTCGATTGTTAAAATTGTCTGAAACGTGCCCAATTAAAGTTTAGCAGCAGTGCACTGACTATGATGTCATCTGTCTAGTTTTTAATTAAAAAAATGGGTTAGGCTGGTCATAATTTTTTTTGCCCCTGGTAAAACTGTGATGTGCTGGTCGAAAAGCCTCACATTGTTTAGGCCTGCCTTGCTGTTCTAACTTGGCACTGATTAACCAACTTGTAAAATCTTTCTGCATTATGGTTGGCCCTTCTCAAATGTTTAACTCCAGGGAAACAGCTAAATTCACAGTAGAAACACTTAAACATGGGAGTTGTTTGTTTTACCTGCCAAAGGATTTGCATTACTAAGATACTTTAATACATACCTGCACTGAATTGTGTTTTTTTGTGCCTGGAAATTGGTTTCCAGGCAAAAATAAAAGCAGTCAGTTCACTTAAAGTGACATTAAACCCTCAGATGTTTTAACATAAACCAATACTGTAATGTGTGCCTTACTGTAATTCATGGTTGTTCGCCTTCTCTTTGCTGCTCTTCCTTTTAAATCCTCATGTCTTCTCATGCTTGGGGAGAACTTCCCTTTTCAGCTCAGGCCTCTTCCTGTAGTGCTGGCTCAGGTTACAAGCCTATAGAAACGTATACACAGACACCGTGTATCCATCCTGAAACAAGGCAGTCTGCTGCAAAACAGAAGTTCTGCAGAGCATGAGAACAGATACAGATTTAAAAGGAAGAGCAGCAAAGAGAAGGTAAACAACCATGGATTACAGTAAGGCACACATTACAGTATTGTTTTATGTTAAGAAATCTAAGGGTTTAATGTCACTTTAACCGCCACCCTCTCCAGCTGTTCATACTCGTGTTTCCATACTCCCCTTTCAGCACACAGGAGATAAGAGTAATGCTGGTGTTTCCAAGTATGAGGGAACATGTGACTCACTCACTTTCCTCCCATGTTCATCATTTCTGAAAATCTACAGTCGCCAAAGACTATTCAGCATCCAATACACTTCCCCATATGTCAGATGCCTGGTTGCCCACTGTGTGCTGTGGTTTCTTCCACTAATTCATTATTGTGTCCTGTAGTAACATAGATGCTGGTGGATGGAACCACAACATTCAGTGGGAGCGCCGGCATCCAACAGGCCCAAAGGTTTTGGAAGTAAGGTTCTCTTGGAGGCTGTAGCTGTTCAGCAAAGTGATGATCCGAGTCAGTGCCCACCAAAGGGGTAATTATAAACCGTCTTCTTTTGCAGGGGCATTCCCTTTAAAAAATGTTTCCAGCAACAGTTGCTGAATAAATTTGCCAAGGACAGAGTGACAGACACTTTGCAATGGTATAAAGTGGAATGCTTCTTTAATACAGCATATATTTTTTATCTCCAGCATAACTTAGAATTTTATAATGGAAAGCGACAGGCGGATTTGCCTCCTGTGTTATATTGGCTTCAGTCCCAGTTCTGTGTCCACAATGGCAGTCCGGCTCTCTTCAGAGGAACATTTCAAGCAGTGTTTCACGGTAGAATCAGACCTGCTTGCTAAAGAGTAGAAATTGTTGGCAGTACATCCCATTCCACATCACTCCGATTCTTTGTTCCCATCCCTGAGAGCCACCACAGTGTTCATCTGACAGTGAGGTAATTGAGAATGTATCAGTTCTGAGTACTTATGTGAATGAACTTTTCCTGCACCATAATGATGATCTGCTCTGCATTCTGAAAAGAAGCTTTTCTTTGAAAATAGTGGAAACAATAGCTGGTAGGAGACTTTAATTAACCCCCTTGCATTGTGCAGCTTATACTTTCGTCTCAACTATAATGAGATGTTGCATCAGAAAAACGCTTTTCCCTTTGTTCACAATCTGAATCCAATAAATAATCCAACACATTCATAAAGAGGATTCTAATATAAAGGATTGGTGTGAACTGTTATCAGGTCTCGGTTTCTATTCCTTATTAAATGAATATACACGGTTTGTTTTGTCATTGTCTCGCATCATCTTTGAATATCATAAGCTCACTTTTACTTATAACTGCCCTTTCCTCAAACGTTACACACATTTGTGTGTGTCCCAGGAAAAATGCCAATATGATGGGTTATTTTATTGAACACAGTCCATAGTGGTAAATACCCCTTTGAAGTGTTGGTGATGCAACCAAAGTTCTTGCATATCTTGCATATCTTCTGGGGTCACATTGTATTTCGACCATTCTGGGGCAAGGTCTGAGATATAATCCTCAAGATCATGAGCTGTGACCTAGGCCTTGATGCTGAAAAGTATCTTTTGCATCTCCATGAATTTTGAAATAGCTGTTATAATAAAACATTGCTATTACATCTATATTATGTTGTGAAGACCTGTATTCCCTTGCTTTGGAAACAGGAGCCACCCAGGAATACCAGTCACTTTAATCGGACCCGACAACCTAACATCAAGGCAGTCTCTTACCTTTCGGTTCCTTACGATGTGCACCTGGGTAGTGTGGGAGAACGCCCCTCTGGAATTCTATCCCCCCATACACATCTCCTCCCGCTCCACTGGGCCCCAATCCCCCATCTTCCTTTTTCTTCTCTCCATTCCAACAACCTCCTCTCTAGACCATCCCCTGTAAGCTGGCCATAAGCATATGAACCTTCATGGGAAAAGTCTCATTAGAACATTTGATAATGCCATTAGAGGCTTGTAGAATGTCGTTCTAAATTTCGTTTTATTTTAACATTTGATTTTGGAATGAATGGAGTTCCCCAAAAGAAAACCACATTCATTGTTAGAATTTTGTTCCTTCAAGACAAATTTTCAGTCCCACTTCTTCAACTCTTTCATCACTATAGTTGAAAATAATGGCCAAATTAACTGTTAGAAAATCGAAAGAGCTTTTTGAAAACTGATTTTTTTTTTAGACAACAGCTTTATCTCCTCTTTTGCCTTGCTTTTAGGTAATCCATGTGAACACAGAATAAGCTCTCTTTTTTTTTTTGAGGAAAGGAAAAACCACAAAGGCCAATAAAATGGCAAGATACATTTTACTGATCTCGATTATAAATAAAAACATTTACAAAGTCCAGGGAGGCTTTTGTGTTGGAATGAAAACTTGTAGTCTACATCACAAGCCTGTGTGGCTGGGTGACAACACAGAAGAGCAATAGGGAAACATGGACAGAGCATTGTAACCGTATAATAGGAAGTGCCTGAACCAGGACACCTCTGTGGCAGAATATCCAGATATTTTATTTTAACAAAATATTGAAAATCACTTTTGAAATTACATTAATTAGAGCAATGTCACTCTAATTACTTGTTAGTTCCAAATTAACAGCTCAGGTAGCAACAACCAGTCAGTGCCTCTGCTTCACAAGGACTGGACTTTGAGTCATGGCTTTAGGTGAAAGTTGAAAGGAAGATGCTCGCTGCCTGTCTTCAATGGGTCCGTATCTTGATTAGTAATAAGCATTTCAGCACTTTTATTAAGGGTTTTAACTAACTAGCAGCAAGATGGGAGGGGGCTTTAGGTTCTCGTGAATAGTTTAGAGACCTTGTCAAGTCTCCGCAACTTTAAACGTTTTACTTCCCTGCAAGTAAAGACAACATTGGTTCACTTCTCTGACAGCCCATTTCTCCTTTCTCTCCATTGATTTAGTTTTGTGGCCTTAGGAAGCTTCTTCAACATTCAACACTTCAACACTTGCGGGGAGTGCCAGAAGCCTGTGCTCCCCGATATGCACTGGATCTTTCCTTCCATACCCTACATCACACCTGATTCCCTTATCCTAGCTCTCCCTCCTTTCTCCAGGTGTCTTCTTTATTTAAAACGTTTCAAAACCTTTAAAAGCTTCCTGTCCCTTTGATGCAAACACTGATAAGCATCACTTTTACAGACCTGACATGTTTCATCAATAGACCTTTTGAAAGTCTATAGCTAAAAGACATGAATAAGACTAGAAGTGTTTTTGCTAAAGCTGGCAATTTTCAGTCAATTTCAGCCACTTTCAAGCCACCAGGACTCACAAGTTCGATCACAAGTAATCGCTGCAAACTAAGCAATCAACCCCATGAGGTCAATCTACCACCAGAATTCGGTTAATTGTAAAGTAAAAACTGAGCAATAAAATGACAGCTTCAATACAGTATTTTGAAAAATCAAATGGAGTTGAATTCTCTCCCAGAAAAAATCCACATCCCTCTAAAAACTTTTGTATATTAAAATTATTTTGTGCAAGATGCCAACCTGGGAATTACCGACCAGGTAGTCTTACATCAGTAGTTTGTAAACTGTTAGAGGGAATGATTAAGGATCACTTAGTAGAATTTGTGCGGGAAAATTACAAAATAAATGACAACCTGCATGGGTTTAGGAAGGACCATTCCTGTCAGACTAACCTACTGACTTTTAACGAGGGGGTAAGTAGAGATCTGGATGGAGGGAGGTCTGTGGATGTGGTATATCCGGATTTCGCTAAGGCTTTTGATACGGTACCTCATAAACACTTACTATACAAGCTGAGAGCTATGGGCATAGATGGAAGGGTGTGTACATGGATAGGGAACTGGCTAAGGGAACGGGTACAGAGAGTATCAATAAATGGCGCCCTTTCAGACTGGGCTAGTGTCATTAGCGGTGTGCCTCAGGGTTCTGTGCTGGGACCCATGCTTTTCAACCTGTTTATTAACGACATCGGGGACGGAGTACACAGCGATATCTCAGTGTTTGCTGACGATACCAAAATTGGGAGGGTAATAGAAACAGACCAAGATAGTGTAACATTGCAGGAGGACCTGGATAAAATAGGGGAATGGGCAACTATGTGGCAGATGAGGTTTAATGTCGATAAATGCAAAGTTATGCACTTTGGGAGGAATAATAGGCAAATGGGTTATACAATTATGGGTATGCCGCTAGGGAAGTCGGAAATGGAGAAAGATTTGGGGGTCATTGTAGACCACAAACTGAATAATAGATTACAGTGCCAGGTTGCTGTAAGCAAAGCTAGTAGAATCTTGTCCTGCATCAAGAAGGGAATGTTTTGCAGGGATAGGTCTATAATTTTGCCACTTTACACATCAATGGTTCGGCCCCACCTGGAGTAGGCGGTGCAGTTTTGGGCACCGGTCCACAGAAAGGATGTCCTTGAACTGGAGAAAGTCCAGCGGAGGGCGACCAAACTCATAAAGGGGATGGAGGACCAGAGCTATGAGACACGGCTACTAAATTTAAACATGGAAGTAAGGAGATTAAGGGGGGACATGATTTTCATGTACAAAATGTTCCATAGTCATGGCAACATTAGCAACAAACTCTTTGAGATTAATTCCGTAACAAAGACTAGAGGACACCACCTAAAACTGGTAGGAAAAAAATTCGAACACAAGGGGCGAAGGGGGTTCTTCTCAGTTCGCGTGGTTAGGGTCTGGAACTCACTGCCTCAAGCGGTAATTTCCGCAATTAATATGGAATCATTCAAGAGGCTTTTGGACGACTTTCTGAGAGACAGAAATCTACAAGGGTACAGGTACTCTTAAGAATGAGAACACTCATGGACTATACACACACACACACACACACACACACACACACAACAGGTTGGACTTGATGGACTTATGTCTTTATTCAACCTCAAATACTATGTTACTATGTTGCTTCCCTACCATCTTCCTCGGAATGTGTGAGGTTCTGTCAGGCTTCGCTATTGCCTAATTAATTTTTTTTAATTGGTTTTAAATTGTATCTATTCCTTAACTTTTATTCACCTTTTTGGGGGTTTAGTTCTCTTTTGGGTCACAAGAGTATATTTACTAATGTGACCGAAACTCAGTATATAGCGGGCTAATGCAAATATTGTCGGGATCCACCCCGCTGCCTGATTAACAGCTGCCTCTGCCTCTCTAGAGCCAGAGCCAGCAGTGCCACCCCCTTCCCTATCTGTTCCTCCAATGAGCGCTAGAGAATTAGAGGGAGGGGGAGAGGGGGGAATCCCTGCAGAGAGCAGTGACTGACATGGAGAAGATCGTGAGCTGAGTGATCAGCGGTTTGTGATCACTTAGTTCTTCATCTATGGAGCCGGCGGTGACAGCTGGCTCAAAGCAATGGGAAGAGTACATTTTTCTCGCTAACACTTCTCCTTTAATCTGGTTCCTCCACTCATGTATATATAAAAAATGTACCTAAGCTTTTCTTACCCTCTCCATGCTCCAGCACAGTCTCTAGCTTCCTTCTTGGTCCAGCACGGCAGTACTCATCAGACAGAATGATAGTCACATAATCTTTCCCCTCTTCTGTGAGCTCCAAATGTTGCTGACATACCCCCTGGGTGTGCTTCATCAGGCATGCTGGGCTTGCAGTACTCCAGGACTGAGTGGCACTCAAGCATCATTATGTGAGTGCCAATCAGTCCAATAGAAAGGCTCAACCGTCTCCAGCACCGAGGTAGAAGAGGAAACTTCTACGATGTTACCAGATCATCTAAAAATCTGCAGCAAAAATTATGAATAGTATCATTTTTTTTAAATACCTGTTATGGGCCTTTGGTTGACAGGGGGTTGGCAAGTTGTGGCTTTTTACTTACAACTGGAATTTTGCTTTAAAAATGTGAAATGTTCTATGTGAACATATGAAAAATACTGAGGAAGGAAGAACTGTACAGAGAAGGGGAGGATTTTTTTAAATGTCTTTCTCGGGACACCACAAAGATGGTTTCATAATCTTTACATTTTAAATTAATTTGCTGCTGAAGTATATTTATGATTAAAATCTCACAAATTATGAAAAGTTCCAGTAAGAAATATTTTCAGAATCTTCCATAATTTCAAATAAAAAAATAGGAAACCACATTTTTATTCCCTTGATCACTTTGTGACGTCAACAAAAAAATGGAATGGAAAGTTCAGTTGCTCTATCAAATTGCTAAGTATACGGCCATCTACACAGATTCATCTGTAACTAGCTAGAGTGGCAAGACCAGCAATTTTCATTATTGTCAAGGGTGCTGACTGCAGTAGTGGCAAATTGCAAGTAAACGGAGAGCAATTATGAAATAAGGCCATGAGTCTCGTTGTACAGAGGTCACAGGGTTAACGTCTATGTCCTAGCAAGACAATAAAATTGCATTATGAAATGACGTTATAAATAGTGGTTAAAGCTTGTTCATGCAATGTAGCTCTTTGTTTGATAAATAACACCCAACTACATGATTTTCTGACCATTCTTCAATGAATTTGCAGAAGCCCAGACAGTTCTTTGCTGATAGGAGTTCTACCCGAATATATATATCTCTCTGTTCAGAAGACTTTCAGCAGTGTCATCTTTTACAACCGAATATTTATGTTGCCCAATCCACCTGTTTATTTGCTGCCGACTGCTATGTTTATTACTAAATAAATTGCTCTATGAACTTGAACATTATTTTATAACACTGCCTGAAATATTCCTGACAAGTGAAATATATTGACTTTTCTCACTCTGTGGCACAGAATTAAAAAAACTTTGACTATGGAATACTGAATTTGTAAGCATTCTCATGTGGCAAATCGGGTGGCAAAGCTTAGACGTGGAAATTATTTTATTGTGTCAGACAAATATATCCATTAGCAGCACAGTAGTCCTTCCCTGTGATTACTAATCAGCTTGTCATGATCTGTCAGATTATCCAGGAGCATACTATAAATTAGATGTCTGCAGTTCTTGTTCCTATTTCTGAGGATGCAAACAATTTACCAAATAACTTCAGGCCTCTTTTTGAATGGTAATGTATTTCATAATGACAGGGCCTCTTGAGCCTTGGCTAAAGGGGCTCTAAGTGACAGAAGCAGGGCATAAGATAGGGAGATGCTTCTTAGTGTAGAACAATTGGCTGTCATTGCTGGGGAGAGGGATGCGATTGGTGCTTTTTAAAGTGTAACACCAAAGTGTTTTCTTTTGGCAAGGTCCCATCTTTATTATGTTGTACTATGTGCAGAAAGCATGCCTAGGATTCTCAGCAGTCATGTATTAGGCACCCCAGATTTTTTGTAGCCATGTTAGAATGCTCAGGTTAGTATATTTGGAGAGTCCCCAGTGCCGGTGAGCTTGACTTCACTGAAACCTTGAACGTTGAGGTGCATACAGGGAGCACAGTTTACCTGCTCAGTACTTAAAGAGAATTGTTTATCGGGGGGAAGGGGCCGAACTGTATTGTATTAAACAGAGGTACTTAGAGGTGCAACAGCCTCCCAAAGCACCCTGCCCCATTCATTACTGGCATTTAGTGTATATAACACCATCAATTTATGCAGTGTTTTTGCATCAGTCTTTGATCTCAAGGAGTTTATAATCTAGGAAAGTATGCTCCTCAGCTCCATCTAGTGGCAGGAATGCCCTCGCATTCACCCGCCCTTACAGCTGGGCGGAAGTTTTATCAATCATCCCCTTTGTGGTGTTTCTCCAGGTCAGGAAGTGAAAGGAAACTTCTCCAAAGGCACACACAGCAAAATAAGAAAAAAAAACCCGCAGAGCATTCTCTATTACAAGAAAAGGTTTTGGGTTTAGGTACATTTCAAGAAGTAACTATCTATATACACTTTAATATACTTCAGCGGAATTGTACTTTCAGATACATGAAATCTCTTTGCTGTTTAAACCTTAAGGGAAGTGCACTTGTCAGCTTCTGAAAAGAGGTACTATTTATAAGAATTAGTGTAAACCTCGGGTAGGATTTAGCAGTACATAAGGATCATGTGACCTTCCTGTTTCCCGCATTGTATAGCCTAGAAGCCTTCAACCTTTTTCTGTAGCATATTTAGATAAAGTGCTTCTCTCCAGAGATGCAAGCTTTAGAAACAAATACATTGCTCCTGGTGAAGCTTTGCTCATGATCGGCTGCATCTCCACATCTCTTTCTTCCTCTAATATGTCTCCCCATAGAATCCACTGCACTGTTTCACCAGAACTTTGAAGCCTTTGCAAGCTCCCTTCCAGTCTTCGAAGTTGGATAGTGCCAATAATCTCCTTTTTAACATTTGCAAACTTTCTGATGTGCTTGGATTTAAACAAACATTGACATGTACACGTCTAGTGCAATTGCGGATTTTTCTCTTATGCTGGTTCCTATAGATCTCTTTATTTATAAGGTAAAATGTCATGCTGATGAAATGTATAACTGCCTATAATGAACTCGTTTAGCTCCAGGACCTAGAAAATAGAGACAATCGGGGACCCTTGAACTCGGTCACATCTGAAAGGCGTCTGTCTAGAAATGGTTACATCTGGATACGATTACTCCACCTGGAGCAAAACAAATGATGTTCAAATGCAAAACATTGCAAAGGATAGGCCATCACTGAAGACTTTATTATGATATTATGTTACACAATTTACATTGGAATGGCCAAGGGGGGCAACAAATATAACAAGGTAATGGCTTGTTTGAAGCAGCAATTCACGGAACACAACCACATGCATATTAGTGTATTAAATTATCTTTATAGCTTTACAATTTAGGTTCAAAGAGGTTTTTGCGCCTATACTTCAGATTTAGAATCAAATGTATTACATTTTCAATAATATATAGTACAGCTTTGTTTTATCTGTACGCCTGTGAGGCAGTGCAGTCACCACTGCTAATTTCCTAAATGCTTTATAATTAGTTTTAAAGACCAACTCTAGCTTTCTTAGAAAAAAAAAAGTCCACTCATTGCTAAAAACATTTAAAAAGGCAACTCTCAGTAAAATATTTACCTCTTCTTAGGAGCTGCCCTCCGCATGTTCATTGCTCTGTGTTCCAATACTGGTTGTCTTTTGGGACAGTCAATGTCATTCAGTGGTCTTCCTATGAACCCCTTGGGGTTGCATCATCAAACCTCGGACTAACAGGAGAATGCTGCATTTTGTGGGGCTGTTATCTGCAGCATTCAGGACCTGCCTACCAACAGAAGAAAAGAACCAGACAGAAGGCACCTGGTAAAGAAAAGCATGTGTAAAGTGGGAAAGAGCTGGAGTTGTCCTTTAAAATAACTCTGTCATGTCCCTTGTCTCCCTCTTTGTTGATGCTAACAGGCTGACACATGAAACATGCAATATAATGTCGAGGGGCCAGAGAACGGTAACGTTTAGCAGAGTATATTAGTCTTTCTTCAGCATGATTTAAACTGGTCTTTAGAGAGCAACTCCACACAAGCTAAAGACATCATTAAACTGCTAATGCTATGACACATTTGTTGGAGAAAGCTCCTTTCCAGGTTCCCCTGTCTGTATTCGTAGACATGTGCCCTAAAAGCTCAGCTGAAAAGGCAGGAAAGTAGGCATATAGCTACAATACCACGCAAAGCAACCAGTTCAAGAATCTGTGTGTAAAAGATGTGATAGAAGGCACATTTGATTGTCACAAGTAATTGCTATCACTTAAAAAATCTGACTGTGACTAGTCCCGTTCACACCTAGGCATTTTGTAGCTCAAATCTTGGAGCTACAAAATGTTCATCATGAGGAATTCAATTGTTTTCAATGGCCCTTGTTCACCCCTGAGCATTTTGTTGCCTGCAGAAAAGCACCTGTCGCTGGAAAAAGTACACAAGCTACCTTTCTGCAGATTTCTGCGTGTTTGGCCCCTCAGGCTTTAATGGAAACGTGCGCCACAAGTATTTTTTGTGAGTTTTTGCACACGTTTGTCGGTTTACATTAATGTCTCACAATCTACCAGGTAAAAAAGCGTGACTTAATGTACGCACAAAAAATATGCTAGACAAAAACATCCAATTATATGTGCAAAAACGCTGTCACCTAGGTGTAAATGGGGCCTAAGAGAACTATCCATTTTCTGTAGAGAAAAGGCATCAAAGCTTTTAACACTTGTATGAGAATAACACTTGCCAATAGCATCAGCAAGTGCTGGAAGTGTATGACTGGTGCAAGACGCTTATTCTCAAACAGACACCTGCCCATGTTCTGTGTGATCTAATTTTTTCACAGATTGATACTGTTGAGAATAAAATCAACAGAAATAACTAAAAATAGTTATTAGTAGTAAACCTGTAACATGGGCATCCACAATAGCTTAAAAAAACATACAGTACCTGTCCAGTAACAGTCTGGCTACCTCTATCAATGCCAGAGCTTCCAGAAAATCCAGAAGTTCTAGGCAGTGTTCAGGGCATGGATTGACTTTCATAAGGTCCAAATATTGTAACATTAGGCAACACAGCTAACTGTATTAGAAATCACAGAAGACATGTAAGATACAAGACCACATGGCAAGCAAAAGAAGGAGTCTTGGACTTGAAGACTTATTATGATTCCTACTATAGTTAGTCATTAAATTGGACCTTCCCTATTAATGGAATGCCTAATTTCCTCACCTCTTTCCCAACTCCCCCCGCATGAATAATTCCAACTTCCCTAATACAAACTGGTTAAAAAAGAGAGTTGGTATCCAAAACAGCGATTGGTTCTAGTTTTAAAATATGTCGCTTAGAAGTGCATATTATCAAACCTGCGTATATCATTCACCCAGCAATGCCTAATCTATTCCATCACTGTTATTGTCCTATGTCTGGGAACCTTAAATATGTACTGACGCTGCCAAGGTTGGAATGTCACTAGTCTAAATTTAGTGGGCAGCTAAACAGTAGCCAATCTGAGCTCTGATTTTTATTGCTTACTGTGTTTATTAGATTAGCCCTAACCTAAGAATATTGTCTGCTTCTGCCAGTTGCTTGGGAGTTTTCTCCAGTAGATAGACCCAGAAGAAACAATGTTATAAGGTATGAATATTTTTTTAACTTCTTCCAATCACTAGGAGGTTTAGTCCAATAATGTGAGTTGGGGAAGGAGATACATCTTCATGGAACCTTTCTAGAAGGCTGTTTGCCTGGAGAGAATTTGTGTGGAGAGAGGTCTCCTGTCTTTGCCTACCAGGCCTACCGTCTGGTGAGAGTGTTATTTTGAGGAAAGACCTGTGCCTCCTAGGTCCTTTGTCTGGGGAAGGAAGCTGGAGCATTAAGTTGGCTACCTAAAGGAAGCATTTCAGAGGAGACTGATAAGTGTCCAGGAGAGATTAGGAGAAGCTTATTTCAGATGGATATTGCATGGGGACTTAATTTCTAAGCATAAGCAAGCTAGTAGTAGACATTTAAAGGTCTACTACTAGCTTTTGAGAGACAATGAAGATATTTGAACATAGCTGTTCATATGACCTACTAGAGGCATTTAATACATTTTATTTATTTTACTTTTTTTTTTTACATTTTTATCAATTTGTTTTCTATTTTTATTTTTTTAACTTTTTTTCACTTAACTTTATTGCTATCACACAGGGGATAACAGGCACCTGTGTGAAAGCATTCAGAGGTGACAGGCTCTCTTTATGAGCCTGCCTTCCAAAACAGAAGATAGAGCACATGTGTGGTCTATCTTCTGTACAGCTCCGTTTGTGACAGCTGATACAGGAGCGCTGCAAGTACAGCAGTCCTACAGCTGACACAGGAGCACTGTAAGTACAGCGGTACAGCGGAGGTTCTCTACTCCCCGTTTTCCATCTTGAACTGCCATTCCATGGCCTGGGGTCCCGAAGCAGGGCTAAATATAGGGAAAAAATCCCGTCTGGCACCCCTTCAGACTGCCCCCCCCCCCAAGTGACGGAATGCCAGGACCCAGTCGCAAATGCGACCGCTGCGACCCTGATAGTTCCACCAGTGTGACCTACCTAATCTATACTAGCATGTGGCAGAGGCAAAAGAGTTCAACCTTGGCCCTTGTGTTTTTGCTGCTGTTTTGGTTATCCTGTATTATTATTATTATTATTATAGAGGATTTATATAGCGTCAACAGTTTGCACAGCGCTTTACAATATAGGGAAGACATTACAATCACAAAACAAATCAAGACAAGATGGTAAGGAGGGCCTTGCCCGTGAGGGCTTACAATCTAAAAGGGAGGGGGAAGTGATACATGAGGAGGGAGCTGTGTGGGGATGAATTGTTTGAGAACGTGATAGTTCAGTGGTCAGGTTGAGGTGGGACAGGGATCCCTGAAGAGATGAATCTAAAGGCAGTCAAGGTGGGCGACAGACGGACAGGTTGGGGTAAAGAATTGCAGAGGATGGGAGAGACTCTAGAGAAGTCCTGGAGGCGAGCATGGGAGGAGTTGACAAGGGAGCTTGAGAGCAGGAGGTCTTGGGATGAGCGGAGCCGACGGTTAGGGTGAAACTTTGAGACAAGGTTTGAGATATAGCCGGGGGTGGAGTTGTGAATGTCTTTGTAACGGATTGTTAATATTTTGAATTTTATCCTCTGGGCGAGTGGAAGCCAGTGCAGGGATTGACAGAGGGGGTTGCAGACACTGAACGGTTGGTAAGGTGAATGAGTCTGGCAGCTGCATTCATGATAGACTAAAGGGGGGATAGCATGTGTAGTGGAAGGCCAATGAGGAGGGAGTTGCAATAGTCAAGACGAGATATAACAAGGGAGTGGATGAGTAATTTTGCAGTTTCATTGATCAGGAAGGTGCGTATTTTGGAGATGTTACGAAGGTGAAGGCGGCAGGATTTGGATAGTGATTGGATGTGGGGAAGAAAGGTGAGGTCCGAGTCAAGGATGACACCTAGGACCTTGGCATGGGGGGAGGGGTGGATAGTTGTGTTAACAATCTCAAGGGAAAAGTTGGGGTAAGGTGCACGGGCGGGAGGAAATATCAAGAGCTCAGTTTTTGAAAGATTGTACCCCTAACCCTCTGTCCCCTAAAACCAACAAACCCAGAATATAATTACAAGAGCTCTGGATGGCTACAGTCTAGCTGCCTACTAAATTTAAACTATTGGCACGCCAAATATATAGATTTTTCCTTACAACTATTCACATCTTCAATGATTAAAGTACAGAGCAAGCACAGTTCAAATGCATGATAAAAATTATGCGAGGCACACTACACAAAAACACACATTTACTCCATTCATTCTGCACTTGCCTACATAAATCATTTACACAGGATAAAGTACTCTATGTATCCAGCTCGCCTTCATTAATCCTTTGATGGGAGACATATGCACCCGACTCTTTTGAGGTGCAGAATATATGACAGTCTTTCTTTCAGTCTGAGATGCCATCAAAAGGAACTAAATGAAATATTGAGCAGTGCTTTCCATGATCTGTCCCTTGATGTTCACCATCAACCATCGTTGCAATCCTAGCTGTCACTCTTCTCCCCTGAAAATTGTAATTAATATTTCAGAGCAGATTGCTTTTTTTTACTTAAAATGGAGGAAAAGAAAATTGCAAGTGTTGCTCAAGGCCAAAAGCAGGACTGTACTTCGTCAGGCCTGGATGCAAAATGTGCCATTGTGTGCAACGCTTTTTAATGGTGTATTTATGTTTTTAATATTTTCCGGTCCAAAATATAAAATACAACAAAGTGTTTATTTTTAATTAGGTTAACATTAAATATTGCGTATGCATATAGCATGTTTATCTCTTGCAGCCACTTGGTGGCAAGCTAACTTACTGCTATGCTGGAAGTACTGTGAATAGCTCATTTTTAACAGGCCTACATAGCAGGATATCAAACTGCACGCACACAACTGCATGATTCAGTGAATGGAAACTCACCGCTTTGCTTTCTCCTAGCAGAAAGTGATCCATGCAAATGATCAGTTAGAGACATTGAACAATTGAGTAGGCAGTGCTGAGCTTTCTTATCAAAAAGCCTGCCATAATCTGAAA
>NW_017306448.1:3276606-3281844 GCF_000935625.1 Nanorana parkeri | reverse complement strand
TACACTTAAAACACTTAAAAGAGAACTATGGCCAAATCTTTTTTGGCTATAATTCTCTTTTGGGTCACATTTACTAATGTCCTCCTGTAACCCAAAACTCAGCTATTGCCCGCTTTATGCTGAAAGTGCCGAGCTGTGCTGCATCCGGGAAAGATCCAACCTGCTGCCTGATTGACAGCTGGCTCTGCCTCCCTCTTTGATTTTTTTCAATCAAATATTTGCATCTTGAATCTAAAGTTCATGGTGTTTCCAATGTGTATGCATGTATGATACTTTTCAATTACTGGGGGGGGTTGACCAAATTCTGTTTGAAAATTTCAAAAATCTAAAGTTAGAAAAGAGTCCCATTGAAGTCTACGGGGAGCAAATCTTAATTTCTCAATTCTGGCCACTTTCAAGGCTAATAGGCATGCTATTGAAAAAGGGCATGGGAAGCTGGGCACTGCCATGGGGGAAATTTAACAAAGCAAAAAAGTTTTATTAAAAATACCATACAGCTGGAAGAGGGTTCCTTAAATAGGACTCAAAACAGAAAGCACCAAACCTTTAAATTACATGCTTGGGAGATGTCTAGTTGCTGTTCAGCCTGCTGTTCAAGCAAACAGGGGCAGGGATGGAAAGGCTGTAACTAAAACATGACTATATCTCAGGCTACTTGATGTCAGGGATGTACTACTGGCTGCTGGTAGCCCTATATGTCCTTGAGGTACTATCCTGCCCCCTGCACTGTTGCATGTGTCATATCAAAGAGAACCTTAAGCTAGATAACTACAGATGTTACTGATAAATTAAATACATTTATTTTATTTATGTGCAGGTAAGAAAAGACTAAGCACATTTCCCTGTTACTCTCAGTGTTGCTACCACTGCTGCCAATATTTTTGCCTCTTGCTATCTCTTCTCCAAAAAGATCCCAGAAAATCAATTGACCCTTCCAAAAATCCAAAAAGAGCTGATGCTCTAGTTTTTTGGGGGGGTTTTTTTGAAGAGAACTCTCTGTGCCTTCTGTCCTAATATTTGACACTATTAACACTGCTTTGTGTTTCTACATGTGGGCTTCTGCTTGTTTTTAAAAAAATGTGGTGCCAGAGGCCAGTTTGCCGAAGACCCAATGTGCAGAGTCTATGGAGCCGCCTGGTATTGACCAGGCCATCCCTCAAGGAGTGATGGTCTTTATTGCTGAGTGGCTCCCAGGTTGTGATCCTTGGGTACAAATGATTTGCTGATAAAACTTTTCTAAATATAAAATAATTAAATAGTTTTTCTAAACCATGCCTAAGGGCTGATATTTGTGAAAAACTTGCTATATTAGAATACAGCAGAGGTTGTGGTGTATTTGGTGTGAGGATATGCAGAGTTTTGGGTGCACAGTGTTTTTAATTTTTTTGAAATGAATGCATTAAGGTGGTGTGAAAAAAGTCAGCTGCGGCAACTGCCTGATGTACCCTAAGCACTCAAAATTTAAAGTTATAATCTAAAAAAAGAAACAAGAGCCCAAATAAAAGAAAATGTAACTAAGATGTTGACAGTTGGAGAGCTAGCTATCGATCAGTTGTTGCAGCAGATAATAGGCAGTACAAAGATTTTCCAGGGTACAAATCTTTGCAAACAGACAGGGTACTGTGATTCAAAGAACTCAAGAACAGTTTGTTAAAGTAGATGTAGACCCAAACACTAAAATCTCATATAAGCTTTAACATAATACCATTTGGAAAGCCTATTTTCATTCGAGTTGCTAGCCTTCATGAAAATAAAATGATACTGACAAAAAGCCCTTGCTTGGCCACTGTGTATTATGGGGTGACAAAACTCTGCCCCATCTCCCACAATCTCCTGCCTGTAAATTATCCTGTCACATGCTCTCCCAAAGGAAACTATAAGCTCCTGTACCTGTGCCAGCATCAATTATGAAAAATGCTCTATGAAAAACACATGCAGCCTGTTATAACTGTAGTGGACAGAAACAGGTTGTAAAGAGCCTGCAGGGCATCAGCATTCTCAGTTACATAAGATGTAACAGAGAATTAAAAAACAATGAAAAATTCTCCTCGCCAATTCTCTACGATACACAGATTTTTGCTACTCATATGACATTCAGTAAGGGTTTAACAAACCCGCCAGTGCCTACGAGCCCTATACTAACCTCTCCCTGTGCAGTTTGTCAACAGCGCTTACTCTGCTTTCCCTATCACAGATGATGGCTACTATGACTTCACCCTTTTATAGTCAGGGGGCTGGCTTATACAAAGGCCCCCCTATTGACCTATGTTCAAAGGCTAGGCAGTGCATTTTGGTTACACAGTATTTGGTCTTACAAACTCCCACATTAAGTCGCCAGGACAGCGAACCTCAAACATGTAGGGTATGCTTTAAACCTACAGTAGCGACAAACCCAAACCTCATCCGTAGTTACAAAGTTGCAATCTGATCACTGAGTAAGAGGAGAATGAGGATGATACTCATTGCTTTACAAACTGATATCATCCAGTTTGGGCTTAAGGCTAAAACTTCAAATAAAATAAAATAATAAAATACAGTGAAATGGGTTCGAAAATTACCATTTAAAAGCTCTGTGTTATGTGCGGGGGGCCACTGCAAAATATAAAAGTCTTACCTTGCAGCATGCCAACTCCCACACATAATGCTGGTCTGCAGAGTGCTGCAGAGAGTGAAGGATGCAACTAGAGTAGTGAAGTCCTCCAGTCGCATCCCTGACCCTCCCCGCTACTTGCTTATTTACAAAATACCTTTCTCAAAGAATACAAGGCGTTCTGTGATGTGACATGATGTCACATCTCCACCCCCTCATCTCCTCTTCCAATCACAGAACACCTTGTATTCTTTGTGAAGAATACAAGGCAGTTCGTGAATGGGCAAATATAGAGGAGGGGCGTGATGCAACTGGAACATTTTGCATTTCGTTTGAGTCGCATCCCTCGACTCCCGCAGTGCCCAGAAGAACGGAGTAGGTATGTAGAGGTTGGCATTCTCCAAGGTAAGATTTCTATACTTTGCAGTGGCCCTCCTTATATAACACACAACTTGTTAATGGTAATTTACACATCTTGTGTGGTGGTAAATTATCGTATTTTCCCCCGAATTTTGGGTTTAAATCTACTTTGAAATAAACTAACACTGAGACATGTAGGAAATGTTTCAAAACAGTTTAAAAGTGCATTTTTCACTTAACCTCCCATGCAGCCACCTTATTTCAGGATCGGTAAACTGCAATATATTACATTTTTGTTTTTAGGTTTAGATACTCTTTCGTGTTTTTGTTCTTCATATCATTTTTCTAATATTGACATCTACACTGCAGGTGACAGCTCTGAGGCTAACAGTTGAAATACACAATGAATCGTTTCTCATATTTTTTTTTATAACAATATCAATATGCATGGCTGCATTTAGAAACAGAGGGAAGCAACCTGTTTTGTATTCTCGGCTAACCTCAGAAGACTCCTTTCCGCCAATATGAATTTTCTACCTCGATGTGCCCGTAAATTAGGAAACGTAATGTCTTCACATATGGAAGTTTATTATTAATTTTATAGACACGCTTATTAAAGCTGCATTAAATCCCAGCTATAATATACCAACCCCATGGCGCAATAATTGCTTTTTGTGTGCTTTGATGCTTTGCTTTTGGCTATATTTATGTCGGAGATAAATAAGCATTTTTTCCCCTCCTTACCGTTTTATGTTCCTGGGCAACTTTCACTTTATGACTGAAAGATCGTCTCTTTGTTACATTGGCGATCTAATCTTTTATTCATTATGCAGCATTAATTACACATTGCTTTGCTTTATTCCGAGCCCAGTATGTCTTTTTATTCATGACTTGATAAATTGGCTTAAAATACAGGAAACTGAAGATTGTGGAATACATTTCACTAGGCTGGGTATTAAAGTAATTACTTTCTGCTGTGCCTTATTACTTACACTTTCCGGTGACTGTTCACTGTAAAGGAAGAGTGTTTGGAGTTTTCAGCTTTGAATAGTCCTCATTTCAAGCCTCATATCAACATTTGCTTTTAGTAGACCTAAAGAGCCCCTGTCACCGACCTACAAAATTCAAGTATTTTAAATGCTTACTTGCAGTGTTTTTCCTTTCCATAAATTTATTTTTTTATTCAATTGTGATGCACCACCAATTTGCTAGGAAATGTGACTACTCTAGTAGGTGTCAATGCCCCAGCACATCTCCCTCCCACCTTCAAGTCATAGCCCCTGCCTCTTCTAGGAGTGTCTAACTACTCTCTGTACTGGCCCAGCTCCTCTGCCTCTCCCCTTACCTTCCCTTTTATGTAGCTGCCGAGAAAGCAGCAAAGTAAGCAAACTCTGGACCTTTGGCTGTGTCAAAACTACAAAACCCATCATGCATCTGCCTCTGGGAGTCATACCTCTAGCTGTCAGAATATTGCAATGCCCAGTGGGATTTGTAGCTCCACAGCAGATGGAGGGCTGAAGGTTGCCACACCCAGCTATAGTGTCACTTGAGTGATACCACTGAGTCTGCTGGAGCTGCTGACATCACATCCAAGATGTTAGCACCCAGCACCAGTCTCAGATCTTGTGGATATCTATACAAGGAAGACTTTTACAAGTAAATAACATCCATAAACATGTTGCATGCACATATGGGAGGATTGTTGTTAAAATGAATGTTCTGGCGACAGGGTCTCTTAAAGATAGACACTTTATAGAACAAAGCATACCTTTGACCATGCTGGCTCTGATTGGTGAAAGGAACATCTAGGGCAGTACAATTTTAGGTTTTGTGTTGAGGAGGAAGGGCAGGATCTTGATCAGTGTTATCTTTTTTATTGTTATAACTATTTAGCTTTTAGGATATTATAAAAATATAATCTTAAGCTCCATCTCCTGCATCAGTATACGCCACTTACCCTACAGTTAAAGCAGACCTAAAAAGCAAGGTTCACTTAATATATTAGGGCTCCAGCCCTGGCCCCATTGTAAATAGCAGAATAACTATGCGTGGAGAAAAGGTATAAAATATACTTGCCCTACCACGGCTATTGCCCATGGGGAAGCCAACATCCTCCTGACGAGATCACAGGGGAAATGCTAAGCACCTGAAATCTCACAAGAAAATGCTTCTGCCTGTACTGTGTTGGTGAATTATGCTGAGATTTTGGGTACTCAGCATTGCCCAGGATCTCGATGAAATGATGGGGACTTCCCCCCATTCAGTACAGAAGCATAAAATAACCATAT
>NW_017306448.1:3272712-3276436 GCF_000935625.1 Nanorana parkeri | reverse complement strand
ATTAATGCCTCAATACTGAGACATTAATGAATGACTGTTAAATGCTGAGAATCAGCAAATACCGGCATTACAAAGCCTGATATAACTCGTCACGTACAGTGTACGTGGCCAGTCATATAGGCACAAAGTGACAAGACGTACACTGTACGTCTCCCGTCACGAAGGGGTTAAACAACTACACAATAATGACCAAATATAAACTAAAATCACAAGCATCAGTGAGATACACATATAAATACACAAATATATACCAATATATATATATATATATATATATATATATATATATATATATATATATATATATATATATTACATATGGTTAATGCCCTGCATCTAGGCATCCTCTGAATGGACAATGTGCTGAGCGAGCAACTCATATATTTACATTGTACCATGCTCAACCAATGTAAGTATATGTATTATTAAAGCTGGAGTGCTGCTTTAAACTTTCATCCTGCTATTTAATATGATGGAGCAGGCCCTGATGTAGTAAACAGACAATGCGTTTTACTGCAATTTCTACTTTAAAGTTTATGCAAAGCCAAAGCTCTTTTTTTATGTTGAAATGATTTTATCTACTCAGATGATTTAAACAGATTTTCTGGTGCGTTGTGCAGATGACAGGTCCCCTTTACTGAAATGTTAAATTCCAAATGATATAAGCACTGTGCCTTTGTCTAATTATGACAGTAATATAAACATGAAGATTATGTACGTTTATTTCACTAATACAAGAACTCTGTTTCTAATTACAAGAATGGACATGGTTGTCTGATTGTAGAAATGATCAGATACAATTTCACTGACAAATAGCTAAATACTTCCACAGGACCCTGCAATTCATGATACCCTACAGCCTGTGTTGTCATATATGTAGATTTGGGGGCACTACCTGATGAGTTTATATTGTAAAATAAAAAAAATTGTAAAATAAAAAAAAGTGATAATCATCTGCTAGTACTAATCGTTGAAATATATTCTTAAAGGGCATATTCACGCATACAGGAAATGTTAACAATAGGTGGAGTTCCTGCCCACATTGGAGTCTTATTCCACCTGTTACAACAGGGATGTCCTCCAAGTATATTTCCACTTTTGCAGTCAAATTTGAGAAAACCTCCACTATATCTTTGTTATGGGTTCCCATTCACACAGCCTACCAAAAATATTTTAAAAATATTTCTTACCTTTTTAGATGCACCTTTGTTGAAGGCGTATGTGCAGATTCCAGGCTACTCTGAGCTGTTTGAAAGTAAGGGTAGAGGAACAAACTGAGGCACAGACTGAGCTTCCTCCTATTAACATACAATGCTTCTAGATCTTTAACCCTTTGTTAGGACACACAGTGATCAAATCTAGTTTAAAACTGATAATGAAATCTGCCAGCAAAGTACAGTCAGGGTAATTTAGAGTAATGATAACTTCCCACAGCCCCCTCCTTATCATTAGTAAAGCACATTTGAAAAGGTAAGGAGCAATTTTTACATATTTGCTTTGTTATGCAAATAGAAACATTAGGGATGTTTTACGAGAACTACCAGGGTTACAGCATTTGAAACTGGGACATGGCCTCCACCACTCTCCTGAAATCATTAGTCTGTATTGTTTTAGAAAAATTGTCACATGAAAATAAACAAAAATGTATCAGTACTTGTATCTGTGAGTACTTGGACAAAACAGGGATACATAAATCCCGGGAGCTCTGCATGCTCCTTAAAAATTACATTTGCCTCCTAACTTTAAGTTTTTCTCTAGTCTAGTCTTGCAGCTGGAAAAGTATCTGTAATTGTACTTGTACGTAGTATGCTACCGTGTTTCCCCGAAAGTAAGACCTAGCGCTATCTTCAGGGATTTCTGTAATATAAGACACTGTCTTATTTTCGGGGAAACACGGTACTTGGTATCTGAACATCCCTAAGAAACATGTAAGATTTATAAAGGTTGGTGTTATCTCAGTTTGACTAAAAACATGAAAATACACTAAGGGGTCATTTATAACAGTTCATTTATAAAAGCACTAGCTCTAGATGGCAATCTAGGGGTGATGTCACCATACGGATGTACGCTGGGCAACATTTTTATAAATTAACCCATTTAAGTTAAAAACGCCATCAAGGTAAGCAGATCCATATGTCCTACTGGAGCTGAACAAAAAAAAAACCCTTGTAAACTTGCTGCCACTGAAGATCTGAAACACACAATTTTGTATGAATAGAACTAATAAATACATTTTCTGTATTCACAGGTCTGTGGCTGGAGTAGACTCTGATCCAGGAATAGTGCACATGGAAATACAAGATTCAGATGGAGGTACTGTGTACTATGTTTTAACTTCCTTTAAAATATAATGTTTACTGCAGTTATTAGTAACTCCAAATCTGGTGACCATGAGCACTGGGCACTGATGCTTTGGGAAGGGTGCCAAGGGACACCACTAAAAACCACCCCGTGTGCTGAAGACTACCTCAAGTTAAACAAAAGACGAGAGATAAATGTTAAAAAATAAATGAAAGCATAAAACCTTTTTTTGGTGTTGCTGGTGTAAAACTGTAAACAAACATGATCAGCACTATGGACAGTTCATAACATTGTACTTGTAATTATTAATTTCTTGCTTGTATTTTCTTAAAATGAACGGACAATTCGGCCATGGGCAGTCTTCATGCATTCAAAGAGAAAGATAAATCATGGGAAAATGAAGATACTAATGTGTGTTACTAGTTTAATAGTAATTATGTTTCTGGTGCTGAATTCTGTCCTCATTTTAGTAAGCTGGGATGATTGCATGGTCTTCACATATGGAATAGCTGGTACAGCCTTTGCAGCCTTTGGAGTCCCACCAGGGTCCAGAATTAATAATATGTAAACCAGGATTCCCTATCAATGGGATTTGGGCTGTGTAGTTGACCTTGCTATTGACATCAGTTTGAGACACCTTTGAGATCATTTTAAATTGATTGATAGGTGCATCTGGCCTGCAGTTCACCTCCTTCTGACCTGCTTCAATCCTTTTTTACATTCCATTTGTTCACGTCATAACTGATTTTCTCCTTCTTACAGTTTAAAGGAAACCCCTCAATATGAGCTGTTACACAAATAAGTCGTCCACCCGAGTTACAGTGTAGGCTACAGACAAGCGCAATGTAAAGAAAGCACTGTTTACACTGGTCTGCACCTGTACATAGAGCTCTAAAACACAATGATAAAAAAGGCAGAGGTTACATTGTGTTAAAATTGCTTGATGTCAATGGATATATGAAAAGAGATAGTGAGAGGAATTTTTCAAAAGTGGAACAGAAACTATCTGGAGCAGTTATGCATAACAACCACGACATAGTGGGTATAGCGGAAACCTGGCTTGATAGCACGCATGACTGGGCTACTAATATAGAGGGGTATAACTTGTTTAGGCGGGACAGAGGTGGGAGAAGGGGGGGGGGGTTTGCATTTACGTAAAAAATAATCTTAATGTGCATATAAGGGACGATATCATGTCAAACAATGGGGAAGACGTGGAATCCTTATGGCTGGAGCTAGATATGACGAACGCTAGCCGTAAACTTATCATGGGTATTTGTTATAAACCTCCAAATATAGGGGAGGAGGGAGAAGTCAATCTTCACTCCCAGATAGGAATAGCTGGGAGAGAGGGCAATGTAGTCGTGATGGGGGACTTCAATTACACAGACATCAATTGGGCCAATTAAACTTCGGGTTCGGC
>NW_017306448.1:3164026-3272594 GCF_000935625.1 Nanorana parkeri | reverse complement strand
GTACTTAAGGAACTAAGCCATGTTATATCTAGACCTTTATTTCTCATTTTTAAGGACTCCTTAATGACGGGTAGGACCCCTGTGATTGGCGGAGGGCTACGGTAGTCCCAATATTCAAAAAGGGGGCTAGGTGCCAACCTGGGAACTATAGACCGGTCAGTCTAACATCGGTAGTTTGTAAAATGCTAGAGGCCATAATAAAGGATTATCTGGTAGAATTTGTTCAGGAAAACGGGATAGTTAATGACAATCAGCATGGGTTCAGGAAAGATCGTTCCTGCCTGACTAACCTGCTAACTTTCCGTGTTTGCGGATGACACCAAAATAGGGAGGGTAATAGACACGGACTTAGACACTATAACATTACAGGAGGACCTGGATAAAATAGGGGAGTGGGCATTAATGTGGCAGATGAGGTTTAATGTCGATAAATGCAAAGTAATGCACTTTGGAATTAAAAATAAACAAATGGGTTATACAATTATGGGTATGCCGCTGGGGAAGTCAGAAATGGAGAAGGATTTGGGGGTCATTGTAGACCACAAACTGAAAGGTAGCTTGCAGTGCCAGGCTGCTGTAAACAAAGCTAGCAGGGTCTTGTCCTGTATTAAAAAGGGGATGTATTGCAGGGACAAGTCTATAATTTTGCCACTTTATAGATCATTGGTTCGACCTCATCTGGAGTACGCGGTCCAGTTCTGGTCACCAGTACTAAGAAAAGATGTCCTTGAGTTGGAAAAAGTCCAGCGAAGGGCAACCAAACTAATTAGGGGTATGGAGGACCAGAGCTACGAGACGAGGCTACTAAATTTAAACATGTTCACATTAGAGGTGAGGAGATTAAGGGGGGATATGATTTCCATGTACAAAATGTTTAATGGTGGTAGCAACATTAGCGATAAACTGTTTAAAATTAACTCCGTTACAAAAACTAGAGGCCATCACCTAAAATTGGTGGAAAAAAAATTCCAGCACAAGGGGCGAAAGGGGTTCTTCACAGTAAGATCAGTTAGGGTCTGGAACTCACTGCCACAGGCGGTGATTTCAGCAAAAAACGTGGAATTGTTCAAAAAACTTTTGGACGATTTCTTAAGGGACCGTAATATACAGGGGTACAGTTACTCCTAGAACGAGATCCTAATAGGTTGGACTTGATGGACTAATGTCTTTATTCAACCTCAAATACTATGTAACCAATCAGCTTCTCTCTTTCATTTTCAAATGTTAACTGAACAAATTGAAGAGAGAAGCTGATTGGTTACCTTGGACAACTGCTCCATATTTTGTCTGTACCAGTTTTGATCAATTCCCCCCAATGCGTTTTAAACATTTGGTATCCTTTAAACATTACATCCTACAAGGGATTTATATATTGCCACTGTTTTCCTGGGTTGTGACTAGGAATACATTTTTGCAGATGTCAGCTTTAACAACCGTTTGCTGCTGATACTTTTTATAATCTGGGCAAATACATACAATAGGCTAAAAGTATAAACTGGTATAAACACATTGGTAAACGGAAAAGGAAAGGCTGCCAGAACAATTCCATTTAATAATTCAGAGCAAATAGTAAATATTTTAGAGCATCCTACAACCTATGCTGCTTTCTTTCTACATCTGCAGGGGATATCTGTATGATAAATCTCATTCAGAATAACAGTCTTTATTATTCACTGGATTTATTCAATGTTCATTCTGTTCTAAACACTTGTAAATGATAACACTTGTATGTGCACTCTCCAACTCTCCTTGTAACCAACTTACAAATCCAACTTTACCCAAAACCATTATTTCATTTTAAATTCGGACTCATGTTGATTGGATTACCCTCTTATATTTCTTATATATCTCTTATATTATAGAGGCAATGGGGTTGATTTACTAAAGGAAAATAGGCTGTTCACTTTGCAAGGGAATTTGCACTTTGCTGGGGAAGTTTATCTTAGCTTGGTGAATGTAGTGTCATTTCACTTTAGAACAAATACCCGATCATGTGCAAGGAAAATAAAAACAGTATTTTTGCTTGCATGTGACTGAGTGATGGAAGTTGGCAGAGTTTCATCTTATTCACTAAACTAAACTATGGGGAAACGTCCCCTGCAGAATGCAAATTCCCTTGCAAAGTGAAGAGCCATTTTGCTTAGGGGTAAATCACCCCCAATTAGATTTTCCTGCACTAGTTTGTGTTTATTCCCCCTCAACAGGGCCATCATTTTAGTGCCAATATCTTATAGCACTTATTTGTCTTTAGTGATTATTTGTTTATTCTACATGAGGAAGAATTCATACAATGAACATGGCGCCATCCTTTTTTTGTGTGCAATGGCCATTGGGTGGTATTGTGAATTGGTCTTGGAATATCAAATTGAGTCATCTATGACTAAGTTGTGTGTGTGGAGTTCTGGGGTGTTTAGATAGCCTTAAGGCAGCCATACACATTACAGTCTGGATATAAATTAAATTGATTGTTTCGGCAATCTCTTGCACTACATAGTTGTCGGTAAATCTAAAGAAGACTGTACAGAGATTACACTGTAATGTTTTTGATAGAGATCAGTTTCAGTAGGTTGGATAGGGACCCCTGGAGAAAGACGGAAGAGATGAAACTCTCATATTCAGGGTAAGGATGCAACTGCCTTTAGTCATCTTAGTTTTCTGGATTTTTTGTGACAAATAGCTGTAGAAAGTTCAGCACAAGCACAATAGCCAAGGCTCCATTTGAAATACATATAAAGGAACTGTGCCACTGACCCACCTCTTTGGACTGCTATCACCACTCTGGTGTCACCAATCCTCTCCCTCCTGCATGCAAAGCTCTATAACCCCCCACCTATTGCAAACTTGATTTCAGCTTTCAGCTGCTGTGTAGCAACTTAGTATGAAGACTAATTTCCTGAGAAGCTCACAGCTCAACAAAAAGACACCATGGGTACATTTAACATTATTAGGACCCCCTGGATAGACTCCTAATTTCTTTGTGTACTCTTTACACTATGAGCCAGTTGTCTTTGGGTTATTGTTCTTGCGCTAAGAGGAGACATCACTGTCCCCCATCCTCCCCTGAATACCTCCTTCTCCATCTCCCCTCCCTAGTATTCTTTCCGACCCCTGGACCCTGTTGCCACTCTAACATCTATTCCCATTCCACCTGCTCTTGCTCTGTTAGTTCTTGAACTGTAGTTCTCTTTACTGCTTTTAAACTGATGTCATGTTTATATGGAATAATTATTTCTCATTGCAATTACTAAGGATTCCGAACCTTGGACAATGTTACATTCTCGTTTCAGTGTTATTTCAGCCTTCATATTGCTCTTCATACAGATTGCCACATGTACTTGTAAAACAAAAAAACTGTTTTGAACAGAAGACTGCTTTCTAATTTTTTTTAGTGGAAAGAAACGTAAAGAAAGAAAATTGAAGGAATATATAAATCAGACAAATGATACCGTTAGGTTTTTTGTGTAACATTCCATTGTAATTTTTAGTCAAACCAATATCTATAGACACACATACATACATACATACATACATACATGTAAACACACGTATGTTCTCTGATCTGTAGCTTAGGCCAGATTGTATTTATTACAGGCTAGCAGGTGCCTTCTGAGACAGTGAGAGATACAACACACTTGTGTCTGAATACATTTGTCTCCCAGTGGTTGTCATCGTTCTCGGCACACGGTCCCATACCTAAACTGCAAATAAAAGTGGTCAATATTTATACTGTGCAAAGCACCGTTCTTCCCTCCAACTGCCTCTTTGAGATACTTAATGTTTCCACTATTGATTTTGCTCCGCAGGTTATCGATATGTGACATGCCAGATTCAAAACTGCTCTGACAAAACACGAACATTCCCGTTCAATGGGAACATTGATCGCAATTCTTTAACTGTACAAGATGATTACATCTTTCTTAGGGTAAGTGGCATAACATTAATATCGCTTTGAGCACTTGAATTATGGGTTATTAAATAACATAAGTGAAGCTCAAAGGGAATTTCGGCTCTACACAAGTTTCTTAGCTGTATAAAGGTCATATTGATGGAATCATGTAACTGAGCTATTATGTCTCTTTGCCATGCTACGTTAGATCAGCACACATTGTAATCGCACCAGTCCTAAATTGATTCCCTGGGCTATGTTCTTTACTACCTCCACATCCCTTTCCTAAGTTGTGTTCTTGCTAATGAGCTGTAGATATGAGGAATTAATTGGGAATAATCGTATCTCTGTCTATACTTTTTTATTATCGTAATGAACATCTTTAATTAAAAATGTGAGTGCATTAATATAAAAAGCCGCAGAATGCTATTATTTTCTCTTTAGGTTTCTTAAAGGCTTCCATACGTAGACAGATACTGCCAAACTGTATATCTAGAGATCTAGCAATTATTATTCTATGCATGGCAGGCAAGTCATTTTATGGGGATGACAGTAAACGGGTCAGTTGGCCTCTGTAGCTGCAGGCACTGTGGAGTAATTAATTTCTCCAATTATGCACAAAAAGCTTCTCAGTTTTACTTTCACTTTTTTGGTAGCTCAGTTACCCCCTACCAGCAGTGAGTTGGCAGCCTGCCAGCCTTCTAATCTGCAATGTAAACACTGAGCAGGTTCACAGGAAGAAGGGAGAGAAAAAAGTGTTGCGACCCAACATGAATGATTTCACCACTTCTGCTGTGGATTTTGAGGAGGAAATGCTTCAGTGTTTGCAGGTGCAGAGGTCATTGAGGGCTAAATTTAAAGCCACACTTGAGAGAGAGAGAGAGAGCACATTTTCAAAGAGGTAAATATTGGCAGGATTCATGTTTCTCTCATCACATGTTTTTTTAATACTTTTACTGCCAGCGCGATATGCCTTGCGCCCCTGGTCCCTGTAAACAGACTCCCGGCAGCTATAGCTGCTATAGTAAACGGAGAAACACCCCG
Organism: Nanorana parkeri; assembly: GCF_000935625.1. NCBI lineage: Eukaryota > Metazoa > Chordata > Amphibia > Anura > Dicroglossidae > Nanorana > Nanorana parkeri. The sequence goes on along the minus strand of NW_017306448.1, from coordinate 3,267,664 downwards.
CCCAACACCCCCCCAGCTTGCTTCTCAGGCTCGGCTGACCCTCCTGCAGGCCCGGGACCAGCATTACAGGTGTCGTTTGGTAACAGAGAGAGACCAGCGAACATCCTTGAAGCTGGAAGCGATGCTGATTGCATCACTTCCAATTTCTGAAATTTAATTCCCCGGCTAGAGAACTTGGGGAAGAAGCTGTTCAAGCACAATCTGTGCTTGATCAGCTTCTTTGAAGTGCAAAGGTGACATTGGGGTTCTATTAGACGACACAACGCCCTAATACAAAGGTACCTGGCTACCCTTCCCCTACCCAAGATCGATCAGACCACAATGTTGTCCTTAGAGGCTCCAATAACTGAACAAGAACTTTTGGAGGCTATAATGACAACTCCAATGGGGAAAAGCCCCGGGCCAGACGGGTTTCCGTTAAAGTATTACAAAATTTTTCAAACCACCCTTTTACCGCACCTATGTACATATTTAAACACTTTCCCCACTGGTAGACCTCCTGACCCTGCCACATTACATGCTCATATCTCTGTCCTCCCTAAACCCGGTAAGGACCCAACTGTTTTCAGTAGTTACAGGCCTATTTCATTATTAAATGCGGATATTAAATTATTCGCAAAAATTCTAGCTAAACTCCTGGCCCCATTATTACCCCATCTTATTTCAGCGGATCAGTCAGGGTTTATACCGGGTAGGGAAGCCAGAGATAACACTCAATGGGCACTCACATTAGTTAACTATGCATCCACATCCACCCTATCGACCATGATCCTTGCGACAGATGCGGAAAAAGCGTTCGATAGGGTCGATTGGGACTACCTAAATAGTACACTTGAACACCTAGGGTTAGGCCCAAGAATGCTACACTCAATTAAGGCACTTTATCACAAACCCACTGCACAAATAAAAATTAATGGTAGTCGGTCTCAAGCTTTTGAGCTGCACAATGGCACCCGACAGGGATGCCCACTATCACCCCTTTTATTCACATTGTCTTTAGAGCCTATGCTCATATCTATTCGGAATAACGTAAGCATAAAAGGTATTGAGGTTCAGGGACAGGAACACAAGATAGCGGCATACGCCGACGATATTCTTTTCTTTGTGCGACAACCCAGAACCACAATTCCCAATCTTCTTAAGGAATTTGAACAATTCGGTAAAATCTCAAATTTCCGTATAAACTTACATAAGTCAGAAATAATGAACCTTACAGCGCCCCCACAGGAATGCCAACATCTCCGTAGTGTGTTGCCATTTATCTGGAGATCAAATAAGTTGAAATATCTTGGCATACAGTTGACCCCTAAATTTTTAGATTTGATAAAGCATAATTATATCCCCCTCTTAAACAATATAAAATCAGACTTATCGAAGTGGGCAAACGATCGGCCTTACCTAACTTTAACGGGTAGGATCAATGCCATTAAAATGAATGTCCTGCCCAGGGTGTTATATCTGTTGCAAACGGTGCCTATCTCCTTGCCGGAGAGCTATCTGAGGACCATATGTAAAGTGACCAATAAATATATATGGAACCGGTCTAGAGCAAGAATCTCCCGGCAGACTTTGATAAGGACCAAACGGGAAGGCGGTCTGGCCTTGCCAGACTTTAATTTGTACTACAAGGCCGTAGCACTTAACAGAGTGCTAGATTGGACCTACCAAAAAGGGAACAAGCGGTGGGTGGACTTAGAGTTCTCATTAGCAGCACAGTCATTACTGACAATACCATGGATTCCACCAGAATACAGAGAACTATCGAATTCTACCTCCCCATTGACCAGGACTACTCTAATTATATGGACAAAACTATACCCACAACTGGTAGGTCCCTATAATTCTCCACTATTGCCCCTGATAGGACATTCATTCTATCCCCCAGGACTAGGGGATAAAGGCCTACGACATTGGTCGACTGATAAATTCCCTAAACTACACGAGGTTCTACAAGACTCCGGCCAGGTAGATACATTACAACAGATACAAAAGAAGTATGGGATTAGACCCTGGGATAAATGGCGGTACCAGCAGTTACATCATTTCGTTGCCTCTCTCCCCATGCCACTTAGAACAGTAGAAAATTTACATCCTCTAGAGACCTTACTATCACAAATAAATCCTCCATCACATGGTCTCTCGCGGATGTATAAAATACTGCTATCTTCAAGGACGTCTCATGACCCGTCATACATCCAACAATGGGAGGCAGATCTAGGCAATATATTGACAAGCACCCAGAAAAAAAGGCTTCTCAGCCTTAATTCTGCGTCCTCAATAAGCACCCATGTGGTGGAGGCTTCATTTAAATTACTGGCAAGGTGGTATTACACCCCGGACAGACTCCATGCAATGCACCCATCCCGCTCCCCGGAATGTTGGAGGGGATGTGGATTGATGGGCACCCATGGGCACATATGGTGGTTCTGCCCCAAGATTAAACCATACTGGAAGCAAGTTATCCAACTTATTTCCTCTATAACGGGGCAAGTAACCCCTAATGACCCATGGGTGTGCCTACTACACCTCTCAGACATACCCCATGCCAGATATAGGAAAATGCTATTACCACATTTATTGAACGCTGCAAAATTCTTGATCCCTAAATATTGGAACACTGCTACAATACCTACAATTACAGAATGGATAACCAAAGTAGAATACCTATGCCTGATGGAAAAACTTACAATGGCAAGACAAGAACGGACACACTTGTTCGAAGCCACATGGGCCCCTTGGAGAGCCGTTAGACCCACCACCCTCTCTAGCAATTGACTAGTCATTAAATAAATAAAAGGGTACAAAGAATACAACAAGTCAGATGTGGATCTCTGCACTCCCCTCCCCCTTCCCTCTATTCCCCTCCCTTTTTTTCCCCTCTTTTTTGTTGTTGTTGTTGTTTGTTTAGGTATATAGTTGAGGTTGTTGAGCTACTCACCTCTGGTGTTCTGGGACCCCATTTAGTATATGCTCTTAATCCAGCGAATAATGGGGGAGACATGAAAGAAAAGACTAATATTGGGAGGAGAACCATAGAGGAAAGCGCATGGTAAACATATGTATATGTACACGGTTTTATGTGAAATATATGGGATGCCTCAACAATTGTTAAATGTTTGTTAAATGTCTGATAAATAATAAAAAATAAAGATTAAATATTTTTTTAAAAAAGACCTCACCTTAAAGAGCACCTGACACCTCCAATGTGCTATCACAAATGGCTTCTAAAGTTAAATAAAAATAAATGTAAAAATACTCCCAAACATTTTTCCCCCGCCCCTGCACATACTAACAAACACAATAATTGGGTGCGCCTACATACGAAAACAATGATTGTGCCACACGTGTTAGGTATCGCCACGTGCACCACAGTGAAAGCAATAATTCTAGGGCCAATATTCATGGTTAATTTTAAACTGATGACCTGTACAAACTTTTAAAGCATCGCCTATGGACAGTTTGGGGTACTGTAGTTTCTCGCCGCTTCACGGGTGTAAACAATTTTTAAGCTTGGCATGTTTGGTATCTATTTACTCGGAACACCCTTGCCTTTTATATTGTTTAAAAAAAGTGAATCTTATATTGTGTTTTTGTGTCCTAACATTAACGTAATTGTATTTTTTCTGAAATTTTGGACTTGATAAAAAGTTGCGCTAATAATTTGCAACATAAACATTTGCAACTGCCGCCATTTTATTCTACAGGATCTCTGCTCTCAGGAAATGTATGACTCTAAAAGGGGGGTTTTTAAGTCATTTTCAAGCCTAAAATGTGGATTATATCATGTGTGCAAAAAATGCTCTGGTAGCGACAGGGTTAAAGCTACAGCTCTGGCTTAGAGTTTTGCTGCTCCCGTAATTTTGCTATTGTTAAGAAAAACTCAAAAAGCCAAAAAAAGGAAGCAAAAATAACAGTAAATTGAATGATGTAAAATTTCTCTTTTTATTTTTTAAATAATTTATTAACCTTTATCAATTGATCTGTTTGTACTCACATCCACATATCATAGTACTTTGCTGTCTACTGAGTATATTGGTGAATCACCATTGTCCTCACTTGATCTGCTCTGGTATCTAATGTGAATGAACTGATTACCCCTAGAAACACTTTTATATTTAAAAAATGGGTATTGAGATAAACATATTCATTCATCAGAGTAGGTCAAGTGAGAACAGTGGTGATTCACCAATCTATTTAATTAACAGTAAAGGACTATTAATGGATCTGTGTACAAACAGATACATTTATATGGAGGACTACGCTGACCATGTTTGATAATGCCTTGTGTATTTTACAAAACATTCTCTCAGAGAGACAAGAGTTGCCCAATGCTGTGTCTACATTACACAGCCTTCGTCATTGGGTGATGGGGAGCACCTAGCTTAATTTTTATGATAAAACCAGGGTACGGGTACAGTGCAAAATTTGTACTGCAAAATCAAGTTTGCCAAAATTTGCAGATCCTCACTAGAGATGGCACATCATTGAATTCTCACATTAGTAAACAAATACATTTTTGTTCATGAGCTCTGATTAAAGTGAAAAACGTTTTATGAGATCCTAATAGGACTAATGTCTTTATTCAACCTCAAATACTATGTAACTATGTATGTGTTTTAGATAGGGCGCTCAACATGTGTCCCAAAGCCCACATGTAGCCCTGTGTTACTTAATGTGCAGCCACTGGCGGAATGACCAGGGTTGCAGCAGTCGCAATCACGACCGTGCTCTGGCATTCCAGAGAAAGAAGAGAGCCCACAGATCCCTCAAGCTGCCCGCAGCGTTTTTGGGCATGGGCGGTTGCTTAGAGACCAACTTGGTGGCTCGTGTGCGCCTATGTTCTGGAGCCCTGCTGTAATCACGTCAGGCCAGTGAGAAGCCTTAGGATTCCTATGCCCACACGGCGCATGCGCTAGGGGGCGGGACGAACTGGCAATGTGCAGTGGAGACAGACGCTGGAGAGGTATAGCGTCCTGTTACCAGGACAACCAGCGGCGCCTCTTCTAGCTCTCTCCAACGTGACAATGTGGCGCCCCTTCTGGCTCCCCTCTCTCCATGACAGTGGCAGCATTCTCCCGGTAAAGAAACCCGCTCTGGCCTTCATGATTTTCTGACTTTTCTTCAGCTAGAATGTGAGTCCTGTTATCACTATTACATCAACGTTGCATTGTCTTTCTTCTTCACTGTCTGTGTACGACCCCCTCCCACTGATATTTCTACATTGCTGATTTTTATTATAATGCATTGCTCGGACTTGTAGTCCTGCATAGCTAGTGGTATTCTGCATTGCTGTATAATCACTATACAGCAATGCAGAATACCACCAACTATGTAGGACTACAAGTCCCAGCAACGCATTATATTTTAAGTAGGTATGCTCCAGTGCCAATATTGGGCATTTTCACGAGTATTGATACTCGTGAAAATGCCCCGATACTAAACGCAGATACCGGTGTTCTGTCAAACGCCGACGTAGTTGAATTTGCTGACCTCAGCATCTGGGCTTGCACACAGACCAGTATTATCGAGGAAACAGGGATTTATTCACAAAGTTTTTAGTTTAAATAATTGTGACCGTTAATAATATGCCGTCCATCATTTACTGCCATAGATGGCATATTATTACCGGTCACAATTAGCCATTACAAACTAATACTTTGTAAATAAATGCTGGTTTCCTCGTTAATCCCGTCTGTGCGCAAGTGCAGATACTGGGTTGGCGTTCTTGACAGAATACCGGCACTAAATTTTTAAACTGAAGCGGCTGCCTGAGGTCCCGCCCTTGCTGGGGGCCTCGGCAGCCTTCCTGTTAACCACACAGTGCCATGGCGGTGGGGGGTTGGGGGGGCCCTTCATACTTTCTTGCACCGGGGCCCTGAAGGTTCTAGTTACGCCTCTGTGTGCAGCCCAAACACAAGGGTGCCAGCCCCCTATAGCCATTTTCCCCTACCTCAGTGCTTACTTAGAAGATTTTACAAATGAATGTTGACTTTCTTCTGGCTCCTGCTTTTCCCAGCCCATGCAGCTTACCCAGAGCAACAGGCTACACAGGTGTGAAATATCACAGTTTCGGCAATGATTGGGTACTGTTAACATACTTAGCCATGAATGAACACCATGAACACAGAAGTAGGTTGAACTGGGAAACACACCCTGTAGACAGGCAGGTGTTGGACACTATCTCTTATGATGTGCTAGACCTACAATATCCTTTGCAAAAGCCTTTGATCCGGTAACTCATAAATGTTTAATTTACAAGCTTCACTCTTTGGGCATTGATGAAATAGTGTGTACTTGGATAGAGAACTGGCTAAGTGAACGTGTCCAGAGAGTATCAATAAATGGCTCATTTTCCAAGTTGTCCTCGGTTGGCAGTGACGTGCTCCAGGGTTCTGTCTTGGGGCCATTGCTGTTCAACCTGTTTACCAATGATATTGGGACTGATAATAATAGCAATATTTCAGTTTTTGCTGACGATACCAAAATGTGAAGGGTAATAAAGGCGACAGAAGACATAGCAATATTACAGGAAGATCTGGATAAAATAGGGGGGTGGGCATCTACATGGCAGATGAGGTTTAATATTGAGAAGTGTAAAGTTGTGCATTTTGGAGGTAAAAATACAAATGCAAGCTACTCATTAATGGGTGTTCCACTGGGGGAATCAGAGGTGGAAAAAAAATTGTGAGTCCTAGTGGACAGCCAGCTTAGTAACAGCATGCAATGCCAGGCTGCAGTAATAACAGCATGCAATGCCTGGCTGCAGTAAATAAGGCGAGCAGGGTACAATCAAATATAAAAAAGGGAATGTACTGTAAAAACAAATCCATAATTCTGCCCCTTGTACAAAACACTGGTTCGGCCACATCTTGAGTATGCGGTTCAGTTTTGGTCACCGATCCACAGAAAGGTTGTCCTTGAGCTAGAGAGAGTACAGAGAAGGGTGACAAAGCTAATACAGGGGTCATAAGACCTCAACTATGAGGAAAGACTGCATCCATTAAACTTGTACACTCTTGAAAATAGGAGACTGAGAGGCGACATGATATTTATGTACAAATTGTTTAATAGTGATCGGTATTCAGTAATAAATGGGGTAATGGATAATCAGTAATAAACTGTTTAGTGCTAGTTCAGTCAAGAACACAAGAGGCCACCACCTGAAGCTGGAAGAGAAAAGGTTTCATCTGAACTGCGAATGGGGTTTCTTTACTGTGAGAGCTGTAAAATTGTGGAACTCCCTTCCACAGACCGTGGTATCAGCTGAGAGAATGGAACCATTCAAGACCCATCTAGATACTTTTCTAAGTGAGCAGGACATACAGAGGTAGAGCTAATCTTAGTAACACACACACACACACACAACCCAAAGGTTGAACTCAATGGACCCGTGTCTTTATTCAACCTTAAAAACTATGTAACTATGTAACCTGGGTTTATGTGCATGGATGAGCATGATGTATTTAAAATGGTGACATTCAGGGTATAATAATACCATTCAAAGTGACAAGTAACCTTTCTTTATGACAAAGAAAGACAAAATTGCCAAGCAGCTATGACAGTCTAGAAATGCAGGTGTCGCGTCACCCTTTTCTCTATCAGTGATACCCAATGCAGAATAACACTACCTCTGGCTCCAAAGGGTGGTCTACAGTAATAGAACTAATGGGTCCCCCTGTGTTTCCTCTGTAAGGAACCTCTATGATGGATCCACAACATACAAGCACACCGTGAGTCTAGGGTCGGTTGCTATGGATTACCGCAACTCGGTAATATTCTTATCTAGGAGTAAATGCACTCACTTTGCCCATCAGCACGTACCACCCTCTATGATGATCCAGAGTGATGTCCAGACTGGATATATAATGCTAAAAACTTTATTGTAGAACTTCAGGGAGAGAGGCTGAGGATCATCCAGATAGATGTAGACTTCTTTAAATGGCACAGTGTGGTAGCTGTCTCCATTCACAGCAGGAAGAACACCTTGCACAGCAGCACAGGAGGTAGAAGTCATCAGTCATGTTCATCCTTATCAGTAGTAACCACTGGCCCACCAGACTCAGGCTCAAGTGTAGGCACACGGCTAGTCCCCAGACTTCAGTCCTAGCCATCTCAGACAGTCCATAGCAGCCTCCCCAGAGGCAGGCCCCAGGGGGAGGAAGAGAGAGCTCACATGGTACACCCCCAGCATTTATCTTCTCCCCCAGCATGCACCACTGGCCATTAGCCTCACAGTGATTGGCTGGAAAGGGATACCTACTCATAACATTCTCTCATTGGTTACTCTACTCTGTGACCAGGGTACGCCCAGCAGCAGACAGATGCAAACAATGACAGATTGATTGGAGGAAACCAAATGAACACAGACTACAAATCAGCATCAGACTGCATACAATCTGAAAACACTAAATTTGATAGCACTCCTGCCACAAGGGTGCTACACGGGTTCTAAGAAGAAGGATACAAATCATTCTCCACTATAGATAGGGGCCTGTATCCTAGGCATCAGTTTGACATCAGTATGAAATATTTCAGAGATCATTAAAGGAGAACTACGAGGTGAGTGATTTTCACTCAACCTCATAGTTGGAGCCGACGTGTGACAATTAAACTGTCACACGTCGGCTGAATAGATCGAGAAGTGTACAAACACATACCATCGCTCGCTCACTTCTCGATTAAGTCCCTGCTGTGTCTGTCACTCACGGCCCCCTGCAGGGATTCCCCCCCTCCCCACTCCAATCCTCCAGCGCAGACTGGCGGAACAGATGGGGGAGGGGTCAAGTACAGCTGACTCTGCGTCTAGATAGGCAGAGCCAGCTGTCACTCACACAGCTGGGTGGATCTCGACAGTAATGTCGGGATCCGTCCCAACTGCGGCGGTCTCAGTATACCGCGAGCTGTAGCTTGCAATATACTGAGCTTTGGGTCACAGGAGGACGCTAGTATATGTCCTCCCGTGACCCTTAGGAGGACTATGAGGAAAAACACTTACCCTATAGTTCTTCTTTAAGTATTAGATAGGTGCATTTGACCTGCAGTTGATCTCCTTCTGTGCTGCATTTTACCTGCTTTAAGTAGGTTTTTAATTCCCATAGACTTGTATGAGAATGCAAATCCTGCGTGACATGAAGAAAAGCCCATCAACAGAGACCTTAAATGTGTTTTCACCTTTCTATTCTAAGCAAACAGCCCCTTTAATATAGGGATTCTTGATCATACTTTATTCACGTATATGATGAAATGATGACATATATACTGTTACATAGTAAACAGATAACTTCTTGTCCTAAAACTAGGACTACATTCATACAGGCATATGGGCTCTAGGGACAGTTTTGGGTGGAAGCTTATTAATCTGGCAGAATGTTTTTGGACTGTGGGAATCCTGTAAAGACATACAGTTCTAGTTTTCCTGCAGTAAACTGAACTCATGAAGCTGGCGCTGACCACTTGAACCGTAGTTCTGCCCCATTTTGGGCACTTTGCAAAGACTATCTGTTCCAATCACAATCTATATAAAGTGTTTAAGAGATATGGTGTTATACTTCCACAGTGGTTCCTTAAAATAGCTATAAATCTTGTGGATGAATAATACAGTTCTAGGACTTTTGAGGTTAAGGGTCATGCTCCAAATACTTTGTTGACGCAAAAATTAGCTAAAAAAGTCAACGTGAGTGTGTGCTCCTAGACTGGAGGTCTTAATGGGTTCTTATAAGGTTACCTAGACTCTCTCTTCGGTTTGAATCAGACATGGCTTTTGCTAAGAATGAAAATCATTCCCGACTGAAATCCATAAGCATCTTACTTAAGTTAATCACGTTTCTCGGTTCAGCTATCCTCACACTGTCTCCTTTATAATAAAACTATCATCTTAGCAAGCTCCATAATTGACTAAAAGGGTTTAGATATAGTAAGCAGCAGGCCTGACTACCCCTGGGGATTATATTTGTTTTACCGACGCTGGCTAAATTACAAAATGCCATGTTTACTTAATACCTTGAATCTACACACACATTTATGTGAATACCAAGAACTCAGTCTTAATACTAGACCCAAAAAACATTAATTTGTATTTCCTTCGGTAGATTTACTGAAGATCCAACCATCTTAATCCTATTTTAGTTTTGTCTTTGCATGAAATCCTAGAGGGGAGGATTTAAAAGGATTGTTTAAAAAAGGAGCATGTACATTTTATGGTCATTCGTGTGCCATGTTTGCTTACAGCTCAACTCCATCCAACACTTTCTCTTTTCAGTTTTGGATGGACAACAGTCTTGCTGTAGGTGATGTTGTTGGAGAAAAATCTAATTTTTTTCCTGTTCCTGTAACCACATGAGAAAAAACAAGAAGTGATGGAAAAACTCCCCATTGGCAACAAAGACAACAAATAAAAACCTGACAAAGGGTCTAATCCTTCCCCAGTATGTCAATATCAAGCGTTTGACATGTTGTGTCTAAATAAATACATCCTTGTTCATTCTTGATTTTGCATTAAAAGGGGTCTTAATAGACGGTTAACACATTTTTAGTATCAGTTTACCATTTCTCCACCATTGCCAATTCTCCACCACGTGAGCTAGCTATGTTTACTGGGTCTCATTATGGAAACCTTATATTGCCAAAATGTACAACATCTTGAAAGATAAGTGCTCTGAAGTGTGAATGGAGGGTTGGCGCCACCATTACCCTCACTTTCCTACAATTCCCCGAGCTCCCCCTCCCCCTCTTGGATACACTTTTATTCCCCCTGATCTACCTCCTTATCTCTCATACATTAGACAACACATGTGTCATGTCTGTAAAGCGTAAATGGAACACTCTGATGTCATGGGGAGGGGACTCTGATAAGAAAAGATGGGCTTCTGATGTGAAAGGAGTTACTGATGCAATGGGTGGCTTTGATGTGAAGGGAGGGAGATCTTGATTTGAAGGAGGGCACTTCGATGGAAAGGGGGAAACACACTTTTTTGTGTGTTTTTGCATGGGGTCCCCCTTTAAATCCACAACATTTTAGACTGGGGTGCCTGGAGATTTTGCACAACTTTAAAGGGTGCCGTGACTGAAAAAAGGTTGAGAAACGTTGCCCTAGAGGATGTTCCAAGGGTAAGGTATGAGACAGTTCTTGCTGCGACCACTTCTCCAGATGATAACAAAGCTGTACAAACTGATTTTGAAAAATAGATTGTGTATATTTACAGTATATATATATAGAGAGAGAGAAAGAGAGATATTTAATAAATTGAAATGTCAGCAGCACTTAGTAAAACAGCTCTTCCTTTGCAAGTCATTATTGAAATCTAGCATTCACCACAAAGAGTCTTCAAATAAGTTTCAATGGCCATATATCCCAGGATCCAAGGCTTCCTGATAATAAATGCCAAGTATTTACAATACTCTGGCTGCATTGCAATGTGCACTTTTGAAGCCTTGATTCAGGTAAGTACATATTCTGTTTTCCCTGTCACTAAGTAAGCAGCAACCTCCAAAAAATGTCAAGATATATCATAAAATCTGTTTGTCCCATAAATCTGCTTAATCTAATTAAGTTCCTGTGAGGCTCCCGTCCACTTTACTGTTACCTCTCAAAACGCTAGCTTCTGTCAGAATAGAGAATTTAAATCAAAAGTGTTACCAGCAGCTGATAAGAGCAATTCATTTTGCTTGATGGCCGTTCCAGTGATATGAGGCTGGACAGTGATGGATGGTTTAAATGGCTGCTCCCTTTATAGAGAGCACAATGTGAAGATATGATGCGGATATGAGTGATTTATGGAAGAGGAAGGAAAACACAGCTTCTGCTGTTAGATAGATTTACAGTTGCCAGGCACTATGAGCACTTTTATTTAATTCCCAACAGGGTCATCATCTTTATAGTAAAGGTAAAAGCTGCAACTTCACCAAATACAAACCAAATTAGTAAAAAAATTTTTTTTATCTTATTGTTTTCAGTATGCCTTGTGCTGATGTGTTTCACTATGTCAGAGCCTTATTTATACAGGTTATTTGTGAAGGTTTGCTCCAGTTTTGTTCCACAATCACAAAGCATGCAAGTAGGATAGTTGGCTTTCACTCAGATTGACCTTCAAGCGTATTGCTGCAGTAGGGACATTATCCCTCTGGGAAAGGTTCTAAAGGGCATTCTAATGGTAAGATCTCCACACCCAAAATCCCAATTTCACCGTTATGGTGTGACTTTTTTGAGCGTGTCTCAGTCTTCCCCTTAGATTCGTCTTTTACACTACAGAGAATGTACCTAGGGTAGTAAGAAGCCAAAGTAGAGGAAAACAAAGCAAAGAATGTTAGTGAAAATACTCCTTTCAGCTCTATAATCTTGAATTTGGGGATATATTGAAGGCACTCAAAGGTGCCTACTCATTCTTTTAAAGATCTACTGGAGTGCCCAGGATACTCAAAGCCAGGACATTTTCATATGAAATCCTAACACTCACTTAAGATGAGTAATCCCCTGACAGATCCTGTTAGGAGGGCGGCATAGGAGGGGGCGTTCAGGTGTTTCAACATCTTCAAGTGCAGAATTTTGATATTTAGAAGCTACCCAACCTTTGGTTGCCTCCAACATATTCTATTTCGGGAGCTGTATGGGCTATAGTGAATAGCCCGTACAGCACCCCTTCAGTTCTACTGAACAGAAGGGGTCCTGGGGGTAAAACTAGCCGAAGGATCGGCCAAAGCTACGGCTAGATCCTTCGGCAGCTTAGTGAATAGACCCCTCAGTTTCAATGTCAGCTATACAGGTGTATTTTGGATGGTGGTTCAGACACTTCATAGCAGAGTGTTGTGCCAGTGGTTCCGCCACATAATACAAAACAATTGCATTCAGGCTGCATGCAATAAATTGTTGTTATTATCATGATGTCTTTTAGAGTACAATACAACCTGTGCAATAATTTTATTGTGGACTAATTCACTGCCCTTTGCTGTTTTGCAGACAACTGCAGGAAACCAGAGCAAGTATTATGTGTCATATCGCCGGAATGACTTTGTGCAGATGAAGCTACCAAAATATGCACTTCCAAAGGTAAGCCAATCAATTGTTTCAGGGTGCATTCCCGTCTTCTTATTACAGTGTTCTGGCATAATGACTAAGAAATCAATCGCTGCATTGTGGAATGGGCTGGGGGCTTTTTCTTTCTCCCCATACCCCGGAAGTCAGGATATTTTAGTGGATTGTGGCAGCACTGTCTGTAACAATAAAAAAATGAAACCTGGTACTTATGGGGGTTTACCCGGCCTCTTTATTAGATGACAAGGTGCTAACTTGGAGTGGTGGCTACTTTACAACACACACAGGGAACATGGGGAACAAAAGTAGCCACCCTCCAGAAGGAAGGACAGTGTCAGCACCAATTCAGAGATGATTTGAGGATCTACAGCTGAGTGATACACACATAAGATACATTTCTGTTAAAAGTTCAGGTACATGAATGCATTTTTAGGATTTAACTCCTGAGTTTAGTGTCACTTTAAGACTGCTAGCACACTAGACAGATTTTATATTTCGGCACATTCACAACTGAGACTTGGAGTGGACTCCAAATTGTACATTTTTCCGTGTGTCTATAATTACACTACCCATGCTGGCCTTTCCTTGTTTAATTATGGTCAAGGATAAAATGACTAAGAACACATAGAAATAGCAAGTCATTCATCTCAGCTAGGTTTATCTAGCTCTCCCAGTGACATCAATTGTTCAGTGTTATATAGAAACCCTCATTTTCAGTACAATTCCCTGAAAGAGAATAAAAGATCCTTAACTTTCCATAGAAATTATTCTCTTCTGATCTACTTATTGGGCTGGTCTTTGATAATATCTCCCATACTGTAATGACATGCCTCTTGTAAATTGTAAGACAAGGCATTAATCAAATACAAATAATGCGCTTTCCTTATATCCAGCTCATAAAAATGTTCTGTTTTTTTTTAAATATGCAAATGGTTTTTATAGCAGAGGCTTTATGCAAGAGTGAAAGTGCCAGTACTGACACTAAGAACTCAACGTCAGCTCTAGTTAGTGTTATGATTTTTAAAAGAAATTATTCTGTTCCTCTTCTGTGGAATAAAGTGCAACTGGAGGCAAAACTTTTTTTTAACTTTTGGATGGAATGGAGAGGCATTAGAACACCTGTCTGTTTTTTTTTTTATTGCTGCCTGTGCCCCCGTGAAACTGGCCATACACCTATAGATTATCTGCAGATTTTCTGTGGTAAGATGGAAAAAGTGCAACAGATTCCTCCATCTACGCTAAACTGAGTGGATGGGGAATCTCCCGCTGGGCAACGCTTCAGTGTCTTGTTAGTCGGCCCCGCTGGTTCTCAAAACACCTGAACAATGCTTCCATCCATATTCTTCAGGTATTGGAGATGGAGGAATCTGTTGCACTTTTTCCATTTGACCATAGAAAATCTGCAGATAATCTATAGGTGTATGGCCAGCTTGAGGGAGATGCACCCTCCCTATTTGTCCTGGTGACCATTATCATTGAAAGTGAAATAACATTCCAAATTCTAAGTTGTCCCCAGAACTGGAATAGATGGGAAATCTTCTAATAGGGACACCAGTTCTGGTGACTCTGCTGACCACCAGGGTTTTTCTTCACTTTGGAGGGATTTTCTCTCACTTCTGGTGTGGCTATTGGGTAGGAAGTGAAGGGAAATCTCCCCAATGGGACTCAGATGGACAAAAAGTTGACAGAGATTATAACCCTCCCTTAATCCACAATGAAAAGTTCTGGCTTAAGTGCTACTGTACATGATCTAAAAAATATATGGGCAGGCAGAGACTATCAAGAGTCTATTCAGGATGCTGGGATTCTTCTGCAATTCCAAATCAGAGCAATATGACCGGTTCTCTAGAACCTGCTAATACTTACATTCATCAAGCCTTCCCATCAATCCGTTGCTCTTTTGGAACCCTCTAGAAAAACCCAGGTGTTTGGGCATTGGGGAGGACAAAAACCTTTTGGGCATTTGTGAGGACACGACCTACTCTCCTTTATCTGAGGTGCTGTGAATGGAGTGGCTGGTTGTCTAGCCAATACCCTGTCTAATAAGGGATGGAAGCAAATTATGTAAAATCTGACATCATCCAACATGACGCTTACCCAAGCATTGCACTTGTGGCTCCAACAAAGGAATACAGCACCAGGAATTGCGGCAACGGTAAAGATCAGGGAGTTGGGTTTGATCTTTCAACAGAACCTATGACAGGGCTTCTTTAAATAAACAGTAAGCTTGTTCTATGCCAGTAAGTGGGCTGTTTACATTTTTATGGATGTTCACATTATTGTGTCCCTAAAGGGTGACCTACTCTGAAAATTAGAATATAGAATCAATAATATTACAGTAACATAGAGGCAATGTAACACATATTATTCTCATTAATATTAAAGGAGTTGTAAAGTCACATCATACCCTCTCCTGTTATAACATCAGCATTGTAATAGAAATACATACTGGAGTTGTTTCTGATAATGCAATCAAAGCTTACTTGAAAAATCCATTTTATGTAGTGAGTGCTGCCTTCTGTCTGCCCATTACTTTCATCAACTTCCTGCACTCACAGTGTGCTTTGCATCTCTTTCCCTGCTTCTTGATGTGATGCAATCTCCATTTCTCAAGACTACATATCCCATCATGCATTGCTTCCAGGAAGCAATGATAATGTTACATTGTGAAGTTCAGGTATTTAGTTGTCTGGCTTTGTTAGAGCTATGACACAAGGAAGTGCATATTCACAGGGCTGAATTAAATTGTATCAGTGCTTTGAGGAAGTACATCCTATGGGCATCTTCAGTAAGTAAATTTACAAACTTCTAGATGGATATGGTTATTAGCCGTGAGATAGAACTTATGGAAATTCAAAATAAGAATGCAGATTTATTTTTAGTTTTTACCCTTTATTTTGTATTTATTTTTATAGTGTTCTGACCTCCACAGGGGTGTTATTCAGATAATGCAGTCATATGACACGTTTTCAGTATGTACAGTTGTAAAGGAAGCACATATACAGCAATAGCAAGAAACCAAAGATGAGAGTTGAGGAATATAAGAATTATAAACAATGATTTTATAAATATAGATTTAATATTGCTTATAGGTTCCATAATCCCTGTGAAGAGATGTGAATTCATTATGACAAGTAGTGCTATGTGAATGGATGTCTCTGTGGTACTAAACCCTCCTTTTAATACATGGACTCTGGCCATGCAAGTATTGAACCAAATGCTTGAGGAACACATCTTTCGATTTTCCAATCAATTATAGACAACATTGTTTATTTATTTATTTCTTTTGATCTCTGTCAACTTATTTCAAAGTGTCAAATCAAAGATGGAACCATTCTGATAATTTGAGAAAATAATCACTCAAGATATTGCGACCAATTTCAGCTTACACAAATGCTTTCTGTGTCATATCTGACAAATTAGCTGATGGTTGAGTCACAAATGATTATTTGCATTGCTACAGGCCACATACTGGCAAGTGATTAATTGCTTTGTTTACAAAAACAGCAGAATGGGGTCATTTAGTTTCGAGCAGCTCTTCTTCATAGCTGTAAATGTAATATGTATATTAAGAAGCCACATTGGCCTGCTACATGCTATGCTTTCCACTTAGTTATGAGACACAGTGATTGTGCTCTACTGGTTCTCCCCTGGCCAGGACTGTCCCTCTGACAATTCCAGTATACAGGTATTCCTCACTTAACGACCGAGTTCCGTTCCTACGACCAGGTCGTTGAACGAATTGGTCGTTAATTGAGAAACTCTATACAGTACTGTACTGCATTAGTACAGTACTGTATAGCGTTGCAGATGTACAGTACTGAACAGCGTACTGTACATCGGGCAATGAAAATACTTACCGGGACCCGCAGTGAAGATCGGAGGACACCACTTCCGCCGGCGACACGGCACACTGACGCGCAAGGTCGGAGGTCGATCGGCGGTCCGTCGTAAGTGCGAGTGGTCACAAAACAGGTAGGTCACACATGTGATTAGGACATGTGACCATGTACATCATCTCAGGGAATGAAAATGCCCTGAGATCTCATGAGATTATAGATGAGATTTCCCGGCAATGCTCTGCTGATGTAACCTTCCCAGGATGCAATGCTTCAGTACATTACATCATTTGTGCCAGAATTGGACCAGGAAGTAGATGAGCTCTATTTATAAGTAAATGAAAAACACATTTGCTTAACTAATGAATGTAAGATGATTTTAAGTCAGCATGCATAGCTGCACGCTGATGTGATTTTTAGTAAAAGGGGGTAAAGGTCCACTTTAATCAAACTGGTTAGCAGCCTTTTTCTTGTATCACAGAACTCACTGCATCCTCTGCATTTGGCTCAGCAATGGTTCCTACACTAAGCAGTGAATTATACAAACATTGGCTAGGCCTGGCTATTTTAAAAGAGGTATTTATATTTCAGAGAAAAAATCAAAAGCCCGTCTACTTGCCTCTTTAACCCTTTTTTGTTTGCTGGGAGTCTCTGTCCAGAACCCCAAACCCCATGTTTTATATAATTATATATATATACTGTCCACCAATGCTCAGTTTGGCGACCTGGAGTAAGGGGCAATGCCTGGTACTTCTGAGATTGGGGGATCATGTGACCTTTTTTCCTTCCTCTCATGATGTAGTGCTGGATGTCTCAGTGACCAATCACCAGGCACCAGTGCTGTCTTGTGTAAATGGAGAATGAGTCATTCACTACATGTAATCTTACATAGGGCATCTTCTCTTCATTCCAAGGGGTGAATGAAGTTTGAGCGGAGTGAAAGGGAGGGAAGTATTGCAGATGGGAGACAATTAATTCATCTGAACCCTTTGCCACCTGGCACTTCTCATTTTTTCACTCAGCCCGGAGCTGGATCATCCACAAGACAACCCAAGAAGGAGCCTAGGGCATGGAGAATGTCTGGGGGCCCCAAATACAACCTTCAAGCTCCTTCAGTGAACCAGGGGGATACAGCAGTTCAGTCAAAGCTGTAAACCTTTAACTTCACAAGGACTTGTAGACCATTTGTATCTGATGGGGAGGACCATGCCAGTACAGACAATGCAAATGGAGCAGCTTCTGTGCATCAACTAGAATCCTTATCAATGCCAATCGAAGAGATGGGGGTGGGGGAAGCTGCTATCTTGCCCAGGACTCCATTCTTCTATATTACATAATCTCTAAATTGATGAAGGTGGGCATATCTGGTGGGCAATCTGGTGGGACTATCTTTAGTCCAATTTACTGACAAAAAAAAACATTATTTTGCATTTGTTTAGAGAAAAGCAGACTCATTCCTATTTGTACGATTTTCACAACAGGCTGAAGGAAGATTTACAAGCCGTATCTTTTTTTCAGAAAAACAGAAGCTTAGTATGCATGAGAATACCTAGCTGAGGTACTTTGCTAAACTGACACTGCTATCACTGACACTGTATATTTGATAACTATGAAGTGAATTATGCTACATTTCATTAGGACAAGAACATTCCTTTAAATTATCATTTATATTTGTGCAGCGCTTGCCAAGCGCTTAATGACCACTTTTCACTTGTGTGAATTTTGATTAAGTAAACACATGAAGAACAAGTGGGCGGCCATGCAATAGGCACAATGTAATATATCACTGGGAAGTTATACTGCGTGCATGGCCATCACGGTTTTATTAGGCAATGTTAATTACTCCTTCCAGGCATGCTGAATATACATTCAAAGTAATAGACTCTACACTTTTTATGTATTATTGGCTTGCAAAATATTTAATGATCCGGCCTTTTGTTACACACGTTTCTTTTCTTTGTAGGTATATTTTTTACCTGGACTGAAGCAGCCAATAAATATCATATTCAAAAATCTTAACTTTGTGTATTGAAAGTATTGTGATAGTATTGTAATAAAAAAGGTATTCAAGTTCAAGAAGGTCTAATCTATCTAAACCCAAGAGCAAAAATTGAATACTTGCAGCTTATCAGTCTTTAGATGTGGTGGCTGCATTCTTTTTTCAGGCTTTTTTTTTTTACCTGCCTACCCATTAGGGGCGGATTTACATTTCGGGCACCTGTAGGCACAAATGGAAATCTGTTTAGCCTGAGCTGGCGCCCTTACCCGCTTCAGGGCCTGTCGGCTTCAACATATGTGAAGAAGGACCCCGGTGTCGGGTAAGGCTGCCCTAAACGACTCTCTCTGCATGAGAGAGGCGTTTTACAGGGCAGCCTTATGCATCACCAGGGCCCTTCTCCTGCGTTTGCGGAAGCCAGCGGTTCCTATAGGCGCCACTGGTCTTGGAGCAAGAGGTTGCAGAATGCACCCTACTTGCTATTGCCCATGTTGTATCTTGACTCAACACAGGGAATTAGGCAGAGTAGGTACCTGCACGGCTCCCCTCTATGGAGGGCACCTGTAAGCGCCTGCCTACTCTGCATAATGGTAAATCCAGCCCTGCCTACTCTGCTAGTAACACACTATCTGCTCTACGGTGACAGAAGGTTGAAAAGCTTCCTTATTGTACTGTCACTATGACGGAGCAGGGTTGTCACCCTAGGACAGGAAGTGTGCTAGGACTACAGAATACTTCCTCTTCTCCTCTCCTCCATAACATGGGGAGGGGTGTTCTGTAGTTCACAGAGCTGAACTAGTCAGGGCTGATAATGCTACAGAGTGCAGGGGAACTCTGGATTTGTGGCAGGATCAAACAGATATAGTAAAATGTTTTGAAAAGTATATTTATCAGACCAAAAGGAAGCAAATGAGAGAAATTCATTGTTAGGGTTTACATATACTTTAACCTAGCTTCTTAATTTCTGGCAGGGAATTGGAAGCAGTAAGTGTGTACTTAGTTTTCACACATAACATCTCCATTTATATTTGTAAAATAAATAATGACACAGTGTAATATGTCATGTGTTGCTGTTCATCTGAGGTTGTATTTACCTAATTGTAAGGCATGTCAAGGACCAGATGATTTTTATTATGTCCTGATACTAAAAACCATAGAATCCCAAGAGGGTGCACTTTCTTTTTCACACGACTGTATATTGTAGGCCACTGACACAGAAAGTTCAATTATCCAAAACATATATGCATATATGGAGACATTGGATAGGCATGACGGCCAGGCAAGAAGACAACCACCATTTTCATTCTTAGTAATTGCTGCTTTGATGTGACCTGAGTATACCTGTAGATTCCCTTTAACTTTATATGAAGGCCAAAACAGGCATCAGGAAAGCTTTGCTGAAAACGTGCGGTTTCCAAATGAAATGGCCCCAAGTCCAATATTTCCTAATCCAGCTAGTTGTGTCTCTTTCCTGATCCTGTTACAAGAATATAAAAGAACTCTTCCCTGGTGCCTGCTGTGGTCTTCAGCCAAGTTTAACAAATATCTCTAAAAATACACCTATTGTGTCAGCCTGATTGCCTTCACTGAGGATTTGTCCGACACCAAGACAGGATGTGGCAGTGTGTGCATTAGAAGAGCTCACAGTGCTGAATCTTCTCATTAGAATGCAGAAATATGTATAATTTTACACGCAGGGTGACCCAATTATCCTTCATCTGGAACAAAGAATAAATAGTTTGCAATGACCTTTAAAGCTGAATCCTGAGCAAACAGCTAAATATACAGATGAAAAGCATATACTAGAGCTGTTTCATCACCAAAAGAATTTGTATTCTTATCCATCACGTCTTGAAAGTTACACAGCTCTGTCGCACATCACGATCCTGCCCGGCAGGGGAGGGGACCTGATCTTTCTCTGCTGCAGCATCACTTTCACTTACAGGTCTCCTCCCCACCTCCACCCTGCAAATGGACATGTAAAGGAAAAGCAGCATACTGATGAGCAGAGCACATCTCACTTTCTCTTCCTCTCCTCTCTCTGCCTTGTCCTCCTATCAACATGCTCCTTGCATTGCAGCACAACTATATGGCTGCCCATTCTGCTCTGGTGTACAGGGACCGCAAGAGGCTGATAATAAGTCAAATTCCGGTACTTACACTGCCTGCATTAAAAAATACATTTGAGGATGTATTAATGAATACAAAGCTGAATTATTTGTCTTTAAATCTGTCTGGAGTTCAGCTTTAAAGGAAACCTGCACTGATTGTGTTGTTGCTAACTGCTTCTGAAAATTGCCTGGACGTCGTCTAACCCATGCATATTAGGATTTCCGATCTACTTCGAAATGTATTTAATGCACGACTAAACTGCTGTATTCCGAGTGAACTCTTGCCTTAATGTGTAAGTAGGCACAGCATTGGTGCACATTATGACATACTTACCTTACAAGTACGCCCTTCTACAGCGCTGTGTGAAGCAGACTCTTCCCCCGCCTCTGCCATCTCCTCTGCCGCTACTTCAGGGTTCCCAGACGTCCTCTTCGGCCATTGGGCGGCCATGATGAGGGAAGCCCAGCACAGTTACATCATACCTGACACCTGACATAATTTGTGCTTTACCACACTCCTTCCAATGTGCATGCATTGTTGAAAGAGGGCCCTAAGGCTTCATCCATATGAGCTTATGGGCTTTTTAGGGCCGGCAGTTGATTTCTGTGGCAAGAATCTGCAGATTGTAATCATTGGTGGTTAGGGACAGCTGGGGCCACTCAGCCTGTAGAAAGCAACATCAGGCTGACAGGAGCCGCAGTTATTCACCACTCTTTGCGTGTATCAACACATCCAGGTGCGCCAAAGTGCAGGTGCGGTGCCCCCCTACTTTAAAAGTATGTGTGGGGAGGTTCCATTTAAAATGATTGCCACTACAATACTAAACACTGCTGTGTCTTTTTTTTCTTTATTCTGACACGGAGCCGTGCCAATAGTAAACTAGCATTGTACCCGCCCTCTATTGCAAATTGAAATAGCCAATAGGAATGTAGCAATGCATTTCAATGGGAAAATTTCTTCTTTTTTTTCTCTATTCTGACCTCGCTCCGTGTCAGAATAAAGAAAAAAAAGACACAGCAGTGTTTCTCTCCTGGGTGGCCGGGAGCGGGAGGCTCCCAGAGCGCCCGGGAGAGTTTGTTTTTTTCCTTTTTTTTTTGACGACAGCAGAGCCACCGTACAATAGGAAACTATTGGACGGAGTTAGCTGTCACTGCTAGCTCCGCACAATTGTTTTCTATTTACTTTTTTTTTAAACGTTTTTAACTCTTTTTCTGTTCTGCTCGGTCCCTCTGAGGGACCGAGCAGAACAGCCGAGCCGTATGCCGCTCAGAGGCATTCGGCTATTCACTCACTGCTCTTCGGCATCTATGAGAATAGACCGAACAGCAGTGAGTAGCCTGCCGGAGGATCGGCTCAGCTGATCCAGATGTTGGATCGGCTGAGTCGAACTCCTTCTGCACTTTGGGCCGGCCGAACATGCTGAGCATGTTCGGCCGACCCGAAGCCATGTGAAGCAAGCCGATGTATGGCTGAAATCAGTCGTACCAGCCTGAAGTGAATAGCTGAACAGTGGTGTTCGGCTCACTTCACTTCAGGTCGGTCATTCACTCAGCTGCCTACGTCAGCTGAGTGAATAGACCCCAAAGTGGTTCATGTGTTGTAGTGTGTTGCAGTAATGTGCATTAAAGTGGGCCCTAAAAGTTATAGTATAGGATGAGGTTTAGATTAGGAGTTAGAATGTGGTTTATGTTAGGGGTTAGAATGAAGTTTAGGTTAGGAGTTAGAATGAAGTTTAGGTTAGGAGTTAGGATGAAGTTTAGGTTAGGGGTTAGCATGAAGTTTAGGTTAGGAGTTAGGATGAGGTTTAGGTTAGCAGTTAGCATGAAGTTTAGGTTAGGAGTTAGGTGTAGGTTAGGGATTAGAATTAGTTTTTGGTTAGGAGTTAGTTTGAAGCTTAGTATAGGGGTTAGTATGGAGTTTAGGTAAGGGGTTACAATGGAGTTTAGGTTAGGGGTTAGGATGAGGTTTAGGTTAGGAATTAGGATGAGGTTTAAATCAGGGATTTAAGTTTAAGGTTTAAGTTAGGGGTTTTGGTGAGGTTTAGGGGTTAAGTTGATATTTAGGTTAGGGCTAGGATGAGGTTTAGGGGTTAGGATGAGTTTTAGGTTAGGGGTTAGGATGAGCTTAGGTTAGGTGTTAGAATGAGGTTTAGGTTAGGGGTTAGGATGAGGTTCAGGTTAGGGGTGAGGATGAGGTTTAGGTTAGGGGTGAGGATGAGGTTTAGGTTAGGAGTTAGAATGAGGTTTAGGTTAGGAGTTAAGATGAGATTTAGTTAGGGATTCGAATAAAATTAGGTTAGGGGTGAGGATCAGTTTTAGGTTAAGGTGTTAGGATGGGTTTTAAGTTAGGGGTTAGGATGTGGTGTAGGTTGGGGATTGGGATAAGTTTTAGGTTAGTGGTTAGGATGAGGTTTAGGTTAGGGGTTAGGTTTCTGATAAACAATTTCATTTCAAACTTCTGGGTATGACTATTGCCACAATGGAGCAACATACAGTATGTGCTATAAGCAGGAGGGTCCAATTCATACTGCCACCGAAAACTAAGGGCTTCTGCACAACATTTCCATTGAGCTGCACTTTTGTGCAGACCACCACACATGCGTGACCAGGGCAACAACTTGCGTGACCAGGGCAACAGGAAAACAACTGTTTGATGCATACATGTGCAGTGGTGTGCAGGAAATGCGACTCATGCGCACATGGCGTGAATAAACCCTTACCCATGCAAAATGTATAGGTGCTGAAACCTTTTGCAGCAGTGCAGATTTCCCTGCGCACGGTTTACTTCCTGTTGTATTGGCTAAACATGCCGTATTTCAGTCCGTATGCCAGTCTCTGCATAAAAATGAACATCTTGGTTTATAACAGAATATATTGCCATCAATGAGTTTTCTGTCACAGTACAGCTGAGGCAGCTAAATACAGTGGGCAGACTATGGTTCATTTAAAAAAACACTGACTTTTTATTCAATTCAGCAAGTTTCAGATGAGGTTCTCATAGACTGTAGAACTTAAGTACATTTTAGTGCTATCAAAACTAGAACACATTGACGTTTATCTTAAAGGCATCATTAAAATTCCGAAGCAGCTTACAGTGCGCTTGTTTTGCCATCACAGCTCAGAATTATATTAGGACACACTGAAAATGTTTTCTGCAAAGAAAGTTCTTTTAAACCACAGATTTATGCTTCTTTGAAGTCAACTTTTACTTTGCACACTGAGGGTTGGGCTCGGCTTGAAAAAGTCTAGATGACTTTAGAAACGGTAACCACGGCTGTTTCTCGTGCAACTTGCACAATGGACTAAAAAAAAAAAAGGTGGATGATTTAAAAACAGAACTTCAGTAAAAAATAACAAGATAAAAGGATACCATAAGGCACAAACATCAGTATAAACTCTGAAGTTTAGGAAGTTATCTCTGGGTAGGTTTGTCAATTTATTATGCAATTCATACATTTGTATGTGCCGGTTGCTATGTCTAGTGCTGTACCCGTACTCCCGGCGCTGCGACTTTGAGAGCTAAAGAAAATTGATGATGTCATTTGTCCGGCAGCCTCTTCCCCTTTTCCAATCTCAGTCCTCCATGTATTCTGTGAATAGATTACAACTTGGGTGTGCATATGCCACTTGTATATACTAATGGTAAAGGCAGAAATAAAATTCTCCCTGTCAGGGTTCGAATAGCAGGAAAGATTCAACCCTTTCCCACTTTACCTACAATAGAACAATCCATTTTATGTTGAGATGTTTGTTAAAGTGCATGTACAGCCTAATCTTTTTTTTTTTTTGTAGTTTTGGATAAAGTGAGAACCCAGAACCCAGGTCAAGTTTTATCAGACAAGAAGTGAGGGAAAATCTCCAACTGCAACACACAAAAAAATAAAAACAATAATAGTTAGAGAAGTCCAGAATCGTTGTCAACTTTGTATTGATGTCTATGTCCCTGTTTTAGGGAATCTCTCCATTGGAGCCCCAGATAGCAGTAAAAATTGACAGAGGTTCTAATTCTTCCACGCTCAATCAAAAACGAATGAAAAAGGTTTTTGCTGGACCTACACTTTAAGTCCACATTTACATTTGAACGTGAACATTTTCAGATGCTTTGAGCTTTTTTTGTGCGGTTTTTCAGGCTTCAACATTTTTGTGTTAGCTAATGGGAAGCTAGTTACTAGGAGGAGGAGATGCTTTCTAGGTGTTCCCATTAAAGTCTATGGGGCCACAAATGTACAATTCTCCCTGAAAAAAAGCTCCTGCACTTTTTCGCTCTACAATCAACAAGCGACACAACACTCAAATGTAACAAAAATGTATATTATTTGGGTATCACTCGGCTGTAGATCGTGAAATCATCTCTGAATTGTTGCTGACACTGTCCTTCCTTGTGGAGGGTGGATACGTTTGTTCCTCATGGTCCCTGTGTGACTTTTAGACTTTTTTTTACGTCTATACAAATGAGCTTACTAAATGTGAGATTGCAGTCCATCACAGGAGTAATCTCACGGGCTATTGCCCGAAGACTCGAACAGCCGATGTTCGAGTCGAACTGTTCGACTCGAACATCGAGCCCATCCCTAGATTTAACTCCTGAGATTAGTGTCACTTTACATTAACTTTGGAAGAATCAAGAGTTTCTTCTAAATTACATATTTACTCCTCCATTCCTTGTTTCGTAATTTTGGAAGGGACAGCTACACATTACTAAATAGATATCAAAACAAGAATTGTACTTTTTTTTGTTATTTTGGCTAAAAAGAATTTAAGTGATTTTCCATTGACTTTTCTAAATCAGATGTTAGCAAATCTGGCCAAGCATCTACAACTCTTGATCAATGTTTCCTTTTGGGTCTCTCTTGAAGTTTTGTCCAGACCTTGTTCTGTATCTTGGAGGGATTGTTCTGCCAGGAATAACACTGTGTCCTTGCACCCCAGAAGCCAGGCCAGCATCTGTTCCATACAGCAGCTCTCGCCACAATAGAAAACACACACATTGATGTTGGAAGGTCCTGCATATAGTAAAGCCAGCACAGGAAGGATATATGTCAAACAATGAACCCAACAGTCTTGAGTTATTCACTTGAAACTCATTAATCATATCCAGTGTTCCATAGATCTTTACTTTGATTGGTTATTGGCCTTTCTCGTAAGGCTGCAGAGGATTTTAATAGTTAATAATGGTAAAAAAGTGGCTGATTAAGTATTCATATTTCATGAAAATTGCTACACAAGCCGACCTAATTGCTTTCTGGAGGACACTGAATTAGGAAACCTTTTAGCCACGACAGCTCGGCACAGTAAGTTTAATATTACTGCGAGCAATTGAATATATGTCTGATTAATCAAGGGAAATTTAGCAAGGATAGTGCATATATTTAAAATGTAATTTCTCTGTATATCTTGCATTTAATTAGCTGATAAAGTTGTCCATTTGGTTTCTTGATTTATATGTAACTGTTTACAGGCTTTAGGAAATAACTAGATCATAGTAATGATTTTTCTCAGGAAGCAGGATTAAGAAAAGGTACTTTTGTTGCAGAACAAGTTTCTTTTTGCACTAAATTAAAAAAAACAACAACTAACAGTTGGATTGTGATTGGCTGCTATGGAAACACAGACATGGTTAATAGACATGTGTCTCATAACTAAACATGTAGGAGATTTTTGCCCACACAATCATTTCAACCTAACACTGAAGTCCAGCCAGGTATAAAAAAATACTAATTTTTATTATTATTATTATTTACAGTGCCAACAGTTTGGGCAGCTTTACAAAATAAAGGGATACAGTGCAGTTACAATACATTTCAAGACACGGGGGCTAGGAAAGTGTTGTTCGTGATAACGTCAAATCTGAAATGATTGCAGTTATTTATTAATTGAGTATAAATAAAAGTTTAAGTACATGAATATGACTTGATTTTAGCCCCTTGTAATCCTCTGTACAAGAGCACTTGTGAGACTCTGAGAACGACAGGGGAAGTATCTGGGACCAATAAGGTGTCCAGCAAGGAACATGCTGGGAAGAGGAGTGAAGAAAAACATGTGCTTATCAGTCACCTTTATTGTCCCCCCTGTGCACCCTCGTGGTTCTGAGACAGTTGCATGGTTAGCTGTCATTCTAATAATATGAGCACCATGACAGCCAACATGTTCATCTCTCTTTCTCTGTGGGCAGGGTGTGCGCAAAGAAAGAGACAACGAGTTAGAAAGCATTACAGTGTGTGAAAAAGCCAACTAAGTAAAAAAAAAAAATAACATGTGATTAACTTCAAACTGATATAGGTCAATGATGCACATTATTACAATTTAAGCTGTTGGTGGACTGGTGCTCTGGTGGACTGGTGCTCTAGTAGCCCTTGGGCAAGGCTCCATGTGGCAGCCCTGGTTGCAATGTCTTCTTCTGAGTCATTATGGTGTCTGACTCTGAACTGCTCATCAAGAAATTGCATTCAGAATTCAAGCTCAATTACTTGTGAGTCTGTTGGTGGGACCACTGACCCAGTAGGCTTTTGGCAAAGGCCGCTTGTG
The DNA here is from genome assembly GCF_000935625.1 of Nanorana parkeri. NCBI lineage: Eukaryota > Metazoa > Chordata > Amphibia > Anura > Dicroglossidae > Nanorana > Nanorana parkeri. The sequence goes on along the minus strand of NW_017306448.1, from coordinate 3,240,166 downwards.
CCTCTATATTAAAACAGCCCTGGTTGCAATTCCATCCATTGGGTAGATCACACAGCAATGGTGGGTCTCTGGATTCAATGGTAAAAACCTTCAGTATAATTAACAGGAACCAGCTTAGAAATTAGGTTCATGTCTGTCGCAGTTTTCATCCATTTGACTCCATTAGCAACCTTTAGATAACGGTGTTAGATAACAGATATAAGATGTCATGTTGGCACTGCCCAGGACAAGCTGTTTGCTCCATTTTTATCACTTATTTGTGTTTTCTGCAGGATTTACAGATCATCAGTACAAATGAAAACCAGGTGTTCATTGCTGTCCAGGAATGGTATCAAACGGACACTTACAATTTGTACCAGTCAGACCCTCAAGGAGTCTATTACTCCATCATTCTGGAGAATGTGAGAAGCACAAAACAGCCAGAGGAGAACGTCTTGATCGACATTCTGGAGGTGAGTCAAAAATACAGCACGGGACAAACAGCAGCTCTCATCATCATGTATGGTTACAATGGAATTATCACATTGATTAGAAAAATCAGCAATAAATACCACTGAATAAAAGCAGTGAATATAGAATTGCTGTCTTATATACAGTGCTGTAAATACTATGAATCCTTAAAGCATTCCTTGTGCCATAATAACAATAACCATTGTTAGCAATGTTTACTCATGCACAGAGATATGGTTGAATGTACCTTTCATGACACGACCAATTCCTACTCCTGGCTCTGTCTTACTAGAGGTACATGAAGGGCATCTGAGAGAGAAAATGGTGCTGGTATTGTTTTATATAATTTACTTAGTGTGGAAGATGACAAAATGTGTCAGGTGTGTGAAAATAAAGAATCGCCCTCTGTCTGTAAATAAATGGATGTACCACATTTGGCTGTAATAATGTCAGCCATGTTAACAACCAAGTTTATATTAACTTATATTCTCTTTAGCACCAGACAGATGCTTTAGGAGCTTCAAAGGGGAGGAGAAGAAGCAGCATAAGTTGAAGCCAGACAGGTTGTTGCTAGAGATGTTGCTGCTTGTGATTTGTTGACATTGCCAGCAGCAAAATCTATAAGAAGATCTGTGGCTGAGGAAGCCAGACATCACTCCCATTGCTAGTGATTGTCATACAGCAGTGTTCAGGCCAGCGACAAAGCAACATCTTGCTGCAACTAGCTACAGAGGGAGCAATGCCATTCCCCCCCCCGGACGGACCCGTCGCTCCGTGGACAGCCGCTCCCCCGGGCTTACAGCCTCACCGCAAAACAACGCCGCCCGCAGTCTGCACACGCCGTCCACTCCAGGCCGACGTCCGCGTCATCGCATCCAGGTCAATAACCCTCGCGGTGCCACCCTCAGCAAATCTGCCGCTCCAGGCAAACGCCTTGTTTGCCTCGCGGCAGATACACCCCTGCCTGCCACTGCGGCAGAATAGCCAGTTGGATATCAGCACTAGTGCCAGTGGTTGCTGTGCTCTTTCACACCACCCTTTTCAGTTACAAAGAAAATATTGCAATCGCCATAGTCCCTTTAGAACAATTGGACTAGTTTATATTGACCATAGGAAAAGTGATCCTGTTCTGTTGCTTTGTATTCCCAGTTAGACAAAGTTATTCTGGAGCTTCAGAGTACCGACCTGAGAACTAAAATAAACAGTTGCTGGACCCTTGTTCGTAAGCTAATAAAAGTGTATTGAAAGCCTAAACTTTAGAGTTAGAACCTTTGTCAGGTTTGTAATGCTACAGACAAATCCAGCCAGCACCTTAGGAAGTACAGGGCTACCAGTAAAACTGTATTATAACTTATCAAATGGAAAAAGCCAGCACCCCAGTTGTTTACTGAAGGCAAACATATTGAAGGCACACTTATTGAGTACAGATGACGAGGAAAATGCCAAATATCCTGTTCCTCTTTTTCTTACTTCTTGGCACTTTTTCTTTGTCACCTGTCTTGTTGAGCCTTCAAAAAAACAACTGGGGCTCACTATGGGTGCAGGTGTGGGCCACCTCTGGGGAGAAATACCCTCTCTATTTTTCTTGGCAGCCATTGGTGCCAGGAAAGAGAGTAATGGGAAATAATTAAAAAAAAAAATTTGACACTGGAACAGGAGTAGAGGGGAATCCTTCCTATGGGAGCACCTGTGGTGGTGACAACAGCCAAACAGGACATTTCCTCTCACTTTGCATTGTATCTGTGGGATATTGGAAGTAAAGGGATATTGTTCCCATACTTCTTTTACTTCCTATACTTCCTATGCTTTAATAGCAGTTATTGAGTAGTCATTGATGAGCCCCTTCTGAAAATGCTATTTCCTTGACCTGAAATAAGTATGGAGCCAGTTAAGTCTGAAAGTTAAACCAAACTCAGGAGTGTAATCTAAAAAATGCAATCAAGTACCCTAACTATTAGCAAAACTGCAGCTTATTTGTGTATCACTTGGCTATGGATCCTCAAATCTCTGAATTCCTGCTGACACTGTCCTTCCTTCTGGAGGGTGGCTACTTCTGTTCCACATGATCCCTGTGTGTGTTGTAAAGTAGTCACCGCTTCAAGCTCACTCCTATGATGGACTACAATCTCTTGTTTAGTTTAGTCATTTGTATTGAGATTGTAGTCCATGGAGGGAACAAGCTTGGAGAGGTGGCTACTTTACAACACACACACAGGGGCCATGTGGAACAGAAGTAGCCACCTTCCAGGAGGAAGGAGAGTGTCAGCACCAATTCAGAGATGATTTGAGGATCTACAGCTGAGGGATACACAACTAAGACATTTTTGTTTATAGTTAGGGTACTTGAATGCATTTCTACAATTGCGTTACCATGACAGCCAACTGCGTAGCAGTTTCAGAAGGACCGGTCAGCTGTCCCGGTGATGTATTAAATATGGAAAGTCTCTGTTTTTATTCAGATAACCCCTTTTCCCCCCACTAAGTACTGTTACTGGAGAATAATCAAAATGGACCCTTAATTTTGACACTGTGTATCAATGTTTAATAACACAGCCTTTGTCTTTAGAAGTATCAAAAAAAATTAAGCAGCTGTCTGGCAATTTGTAAAAACTCACTCAGCTTGGATTACCCCTTTGCCAAACAACTACATAAAAATCTCCACAATGAAAAAGGGGATTATAAAGTGCATCTGTGCATGACAAGCCTCCTGGAGCTGAAGCCTGTATTGATCTTGCAGAATATGATCCCAGTTATGAGAAGTACTTGTAATAAAATTAATGACCCGGGAAGAAAAAATACCAATGTGGTGAATTGCTATAGAGCCAGTTTAAGATTAGTTTAGATGAATTTAACAGTCCATTGTTTGTGTTACGGGTTGTCTTCTGTTTACAATGGGCGCCAGTTCACTATGGAGCGAAGCTCGGGTAATACAGCTGAGAACGAGCAAAATTCAGATGGACATAAAAATATGCTTCATTTGCAAGCTGCAAATATATAATGTACTTGTAAGACATTGGATGTGATTTACTAAGGGATATATGTATATGATCATATACAGATGCTTCACAAATATACAACTGATGCATGTGATTGCACAAGTGTGTGTGTGTGTGTGCACAGGTTATATCAAACATATGGGGGATTTATCAAAAGTGTGCTTTTCTATGTAATGTACACTCCAGCATCCGAACGTACACCAGTCAAGACGCAGCATCTCTATGCTTTTGTTTTTATCTATGTAAGCGATGTTAGAATACCATATAGGAACAAAACTGCATCAGGTGTGCAAGGCTATATTTAAAGCATAATGTGCATTTTTAATATTTTTTTGCATTGGAGCCTATAAAGCATTGCAACCATGGTCAATGGATTGCAGAAGCAATGTTTAGGCTCCTACATATTATTCCTCCAGCTCCAGGTCCGTATGGAGCTACCAAACTTTGGTTATGGAACTGGATGATATTGTTAATGATATAATCAATAATCAATGACGTTAGTAATGAGCTACAAGTGCAGTGGCATCACCACACTTGTACTCCATTGGAAATTATGAGTTTCTCTGCCACAGTGGCAGACAGGAGCTGTAAATTGATCTGTGAATGAATGACGTGACTGTGTGGGTGGAGCCATCATGCATGAATTAAAAAAACACAGAAGCCTGCAGGTGGAAAAGAACCCCGCAATTAAGGTAAGGTTTGAGGGATGGGGGGTTGCATAATGGCACCATGTTCCATGTTACACCCTAAAGAGGAACTTTACCCACCAATTTAATGTCTACCACAATAGTTACCCTTAAGGCATGCCAACTGTCAAGGTTGCCAGGATGCATATTTTAGAACGAACGAAAAAGATGCCTTATCGCACTCCCAAAATTGGATGACTGCGGATGGCGCCGCCACTCAGTACAAAAATAGATAGATGTCACCAGGACACCAACAATATTATAGTCCAAAAAGGTCATTTATTGGAACGTCATGTCACCAACACTAGCGCTTTCGGGGCCACGCTGGGTCCCCTTCATCAGGCTCAGCAATGACACTGGGTTCTGACGAAAGGGGCGTGGCTCCTTAAACGCTTCAACCCGTGGAAGACCTACAGTCAAAAGGCTCTAGTGCAGCACTAACGTGATTTGAATTACAACTCTGTGATTTTGTATTGCCTTTTAATTCTACACGCCTGAATTTTAAAGTCGTTTGTAAGTATAATTTCAGCTGTTATTTGCTTCTGATTAAAACTAACTTGTTTTTTCGTTCCAAAGAGTTCTTAGCAGCCTGGGATGCTTTGGCCAGAAAGGGGGCAGCAGACTCAATGAGATGCCGTCTGAGGCAGCCGCTTCTGGCTCGCTCATTATAGAGATGTCACTGGGAGTAGGGAAGGGTTAGACCCTTTGTTTTCATTGCCACGTGTGCCTTGTTAGACAGATTTTTATCCCCCCTCTTTTTCCTGATGAGCATTGTCAGAAGTACAGAATGTGATCCAAAAATGTATAGCTGTCAGCAGGACAGGATAGAGGACGATGGGAAATGTTTCAATGGGGGTTGCCAATGCCAACTGTCTGAGAGGAGACTTTCCTTCACTGTCTGTCTCCAATGGTAAAAAAAACTGATGGGAGTTTGAACCATTACTCACACTATATAAAGCTAAAACGTTTTGGCTTCAGATACCCTTTAAACATCACAAAGGTAGACTCAAAGTTATTGGTTTGAAAAATCTTCTGCCTCTCAGTAACAGATACACAAGTGACTCGATCCACAATGGGCTGCCACTGCAGCATGCAGAAAGCTGGTATTTCTATTCCACCTGATAATATGACCAAATGCACAAAATACACAGACTGACTCCATTCACAGCACAGATGTTTGTAATATACATTAGGCTAATATCTTGCTGTAATGATGATAATTGCTCTCAATTTCATCCGGCCATATGGGCACGTGGTATGCATCAGAGGGTATAATTGAACACTATGGCTAATGTACAGAGCAATATAATGCTCTGGTATAAGACTGATAAAAGTTCTGGCTGTTGATTTACAAAAATAATGGAAGAGAGAAAAAGCACAGCATCATTTATGACAGTCAATCAGACTGAAATGTGTTTACTATAGGCTAGATAATGACATACTTTGTGTAAACAGGCTTTTTTGTTAAGCGCTGCATTTTGCATGCAAATTCAGCACTGCATTTAAAGCCGAACGCCAGGCAAAAATGTTCTTTACCCTTGCAGTGGGGCTACTCTCGCATATTAAGGGTTAAGTGCTCATTTTGGCCTAGGTGCTAAAAAAAGTTATACTCACCCAAACCTCAGAGTTGGCTTGTTCTTAGACCGCGGTTCCTCTGGAGCCTCCCTCCCCCTCCGCTGGAGCGGCCTAAGGATCCTTGAGTCACCACCTTCTATACACAGTGTCTAGGACATGAAGATGCTGAGGGACATACCATCGCTCAAATGGAGGAGACAGGCTCCAGTGACTGGATTAGTAGCCAGCTGGCTCCACAATTCAGGTAAATAGAACTTTTTTTTAGAACCTAGACAGAAACGAGCACTTAACCCTTGCAGTGTGATGGTAGCTCCACTGCAAGGCGTAAAAGAGAACTATGGGGTAAGTGTTTTTACCCATAGTTCTCCTTACGGTCACGGGAGTACATATACTAGTGTCCTCCCATAACCCAAAGCTCAGTATATAGCGAGCTACAGCTCGCGGTATACTGAGCCCGCCGCAGCCGGGACGGATCCCGACATTACTGTTGAGAGCCACCCAGCTGCGTGAGTGACAGCTGGCTCTGCCTTTCTAGAGGCAGAGCCAACTGTGCCCGCCCCCTCCCTCGTTCGTTCCTCCACTCAGCGCTGGAGGATTGGAGAGGGGAGGGGGGAATCCCTGCGGGGAGTGGTGACTGACAGTCCGCTCACTGCAGGGAGACGGTCAGGAAGTGAGCAGATCGATGCATGTTTCTGTTCACTTCCCGATCGATTGAGCCGACATGTGACAGCTTCTTTGTCACAGGACGGCTCTAACTATGAGGATGAGTGGAATTCACTCACCTCATAGATCTACTTTGAGAACATTTTGGTCCAGACTTTGGCTTTAAATGCAAAACTCAGAAAAAGGTTCACTTTCTTTGCCTCAAAGGCAAATGCTTTCCAATAGGACCTGCTGTGTCCAAAGCAACACAACGAAAACCAGGTCCAGTGCAGCCTTGGAACTGTCATCCCCATGGCACCATAGAAGTAAATGGGAACCTGTTGACTTTTGTTTGATGTGCACTTAAATCATGTGTCAGACATAGTAAAACAATACCATAAGCTCCGTTCACACCTAGACATTTTGTCGCTCAAGTGCAATTTGACAAGGAATCCCATTCATTTCTATAGCCCCTGTTCACATCTGAGCGCTTGTCATATAAAGTTTCCCATTGAAGTCTATGGGACCAAAAAGCACTATAATCAGACACAAAAAGTAGCGCATGTACTTTTTCTAGATACAGGCATTTTTCTGCTTGCAACAAAATGCTTAGGTGTGAACAGTGGCCATATGAAAGGATGGGATTCCTTGTCTTGAGTGTTTTGTCGTGCTTACCATAGAGGCGTGAATGGGTAAGTAAGCCTTTTCTGGTAGTTTGAGATATATCTTCATTTGTTACAGGTATCTACTAGGGATGCACTGATACCGGGTTTGTGGTATCGAGTACCGATACTTTTTTTTCGGTACTCCTTGATACTGAGTATCGATACCAGTGCTTCTGCTGCCATGGAGCCAGCTTCCTGAGCAGTCTGATTGCACGAGAAGTTGTCCATGTTGTCTAATCTGCTTGATTGATCTTGGACAGGAAACCAGCTTCCTAGGCAATCGGCATCAAAACGGCTTCCCGGCCAATCAGCTGGGAGAAAAAACCCGCCTCCCAGCTTCCTGATTGGCTGGGAAGCCGGTTACATGCTGATTGGCTGGAAGACGACTTTCCGGCCAATCAGCAAGGAGCCGGTTGTTCGGCCGGCTCAATGCTGAGTGGCCAGGAAGCAGGCTTCACGGCCAATCAGGAAGCTGGGAGGCGGGTCATTACTCGCTCACCCAGTGTTCTGATCGCACAGGAAGCTGGCTCCATGTTCCCCTACAGCACTGCCGGTCAAAGGAAATCTCCCTCTGACCGGAAGTTCTGATATCGAGGAAGGTATCTGAGCAATTGGGCGAGTACTCGCCCAAATACTCGGTATCGGCACCAATACTAGTATCGGTGCATCCCTAGTATCTAATGTATATCGCATTCGCAAATTGCACAGTACTTTACATACTTGGACATGCAACAATGGCTACTAGATAAAATGTGGTGCATGAACTTCTTTTTCTCAGCAAAAAGTAAACTGCAAGGGGTGTAAATCCTTCCTTACGCTATCCAAAACTGGAGATAAACAAAAAAAATATGTTTTGTTTGGCTGTATATACATTTTAAACAAAGTTATAGGATAAGTGAAGGTTATGCAAAGAATGTCATGCCTCGTTTTCATTGCTTGGCTATCAAGGATACAGAATTACCTTGTCTGTACAGTACAGAACTGCATAAACAACAGGTCACAACTAATTTGCTGTAATCTAAGATAGATTAACGCTTAGCCACATGCATACATAAGAGTGTACTCTAACGTGAAGCGCCATTCCTCTTGTGTAAGCAGCACTGTTCGCGGGGCGTGTGTTGAAAGAGACTGATGGTGTTGACCAATGCGGTTTTTGGAACAGTGTTGTAAATTATCTGTAAAATAAGCATTCTTTCCAGCTTAGGCCAACTCCAGACACATTACTGAATAGCAGAATGTGGAAAATCAACAGTAATTAAATCTCATTTCCACTGTGAGAAAGTAAATAGACTTATATTGCCCAAATATGTTAACCCCCTATGTGATATAATGCAGCACGGGGCTCAAGTTTTACACCGCCATTTTAGATAAACTTGTGTCTGATTTCCTCAATCAGGGCCCTTTCACACCTCTGTGTATATTGTAACGTGTGCCTTTTGCATTTTATAATGCACATCTATGCTCATTTTAAACATGCAGTCTATTCAGACTAAATATTTACAAAGGGCACATGTGCCAAAAACACTCAGAGATGCAGGATATGTGAATTTTGGGGCATTTACCATTTACTTAACTGAGTGCAAGGACAGGTTACCTCACTGCCCCCCTAAAATAAAGACTCTACAAACAACACTTTACATAATAAACCATTTTATATAGCATTTATTGGAATTGAATAGACACTGCAGAGTACAATATTTCAAACAATAACAGAACCTACGCTGTAGTGCATTAATATATATTCATATACTGTATGCAGCTAACTGCAAAGATAATTGGCCATCTAGGTCCCTGATAAGTGCCAAAAACACAGCTTACCATGACCCAATACAACCATACCAACTACTGGTTGCCCATAGTCTAGCCTGAATGGGTATACACAATAACTGTTCCCATTCCATATACTCTGCTCCTTAACTTTTGGGGAGAGCAAGATCTTCGTCGATGAGAAATGGCACTGTCAGGAACCCACCTGTCTTGAAAAAACAACCCAAATGAAAGTAATGTTAGCCACTGTATATTTCGAATTAGTACAAACATTCCAGGTAAATCCTATAACTATCTAACTATCATGTATAGCCCTTCACGGTGAAGCTATATATCCTATGCTGTTCAGCACTTCCCCTCCCCTATAACTATTCAAAACCGTACTTTCTAAACTCCCCGTTTAGCTCTGACCTACATCAGTCATAAAGGGAACTGTATGGGCTTTAATGACTTAAATCTTACTGAAATTTTTGAAATGATGGTTCCCTATACAGAAAATGTAGTGTGACCAATTGTTCAATTATCATAGAACAGCAAAATTATCATAAAATAGCAAAACTATATAAAAAGATCAGTTTCAGATGGAAAAGCTAAAAAAAAATCCCAAATAATTTTTTTTGGCAAAGGCCTGTAGTGAGGCATCAAAAAGTACAGATCTGGGCTGTACTCCTCGCGGAATTCGAACAGTGTCACAAGAGGTTGCTCAGAGGGACAGCAGTGGTTGGCACCATGCAATGCAAAGCTTAGAGACTAGAAATCACCAACACTCCCACCGTATTCCTTTCCACTCTTTTATTAGTGAAGCGTCACATCAAGAAAAAAAAAAAGCTTCACAGGGTCCCTTCAGTAAGGTGGCATAGCGACTTGATGAAGTTTGGTACTATGTCACCTTGATGATGGGAACTTTGGCTTTATTTGACTGATGTGACTTTTCTTCACCAACAAATTTATGGAAAGCAACACTGTCGAAGTGCTGGTGACCTATCATCTCTAAGCCTGAGTGTGGATCGCTTTCCTAAAAAGTCATGTGATTCATACTGTATATTTGTTTAAGTGTAACTCCAGCCAGAACCTTTTATCCTTTTTCTTTTGTTTTGTTGTGGATGGAGTGGTGAAGGGTAAGAACATCTGTCTATTTGGTATTGTTGCCTTTACTCGCACAGGGGAGAGCTCCACCTCACTTCCTGTTCCACTGACTGGTGTCACACAGGAGAGAACGTAAGTAAGACATTTTTGTTCCTGTCAATTTTTTTTGTTGCCATCTCTGTCTCTTTGTGTAAGATAGGCAGGAAGTAAGTAGAAGTCTCCACGATTGGAAGACTAGACAAGGTTAGATCCTACAATGGTTCTGACTAGGAATTAGGTCCTGTTCTGTCACCACCATAGACTCACAAAGTTTGCAAATTGCAAACTTGTGTGAGAAAACTTTGCAGGTTTGTTGCCAGAAGTAAGTAACAACCTGCAATGCAGTGCATAGTCTTTGGTTAGATGAGTCACAAAAGCCAATAATTATAAGGAATGTATCAGCCAACCTCCTTAATATAACAAGGTGGGCTCACAGCAGTAGACATGTGCACTGCCAAAAAATTTGTTTAGTTTCGTTTCGTTTCGTTTTAAATTCGGATTTGTGATATTTTGTTTTTCGGGATTCGGGTGTGAAAGTCAATTTGGATTCGGAATTCGGATTCGGTAGTTCAAACGTTTGTCTCGTTTTCTGTTCTCATTCGTTTCGTTCGTTCGTTTGCAGCAAAGTGACATTTGAGGGGGAAAACATTTTTTTCTCCTTGTCTAATGTCACTTTGCTCCAACGGACGAAACAAATAGGAAACGAATAAGAACCGAAAACGAAACGAACGTTCGAACTACCGCTACCGAATTTCGTAAATGGAAATTCGCATTCGTTTGCATTCGTTATGTCTGTAATTCGGAATTCGGATACATCCGAATGTCCGAATTTCCGAAAATTCGTCCGAATTTCGATTCGGAACTAAACGAATCGCACATGTCTACACAGCAGCCATATTGTCATTGTATGGTTAGGCTGTAAGGAAGACCTAACAGTTCTGTGTAGGCAGAGATACTGTTTATTTCTTGCCTAACTTTGGCATTGCTACATGTCCTGCATCGCAATGACTTCTTATACCGTTTGTAGCTTCCTTTTTTGGCCTACAAATAGACAGAATTAAATATCAAGATTCACCCTCCTATAGACTTGTTTGTTGCATATTTTGCGGACTTCATACCCAGACAGAATCGCGCTGTCCCTAGTTCTGACAAATCCCCACTGTAAAAAATAATTTTGTCTGGAGTTCCGTTTGAAGTGTGAGTAGCCTATGCTAGCCAATAAATGCAGCTCCGGTCATGGTGGGGGAGAAGACTCAATCTTGAATACATTTACATTTTATGTAACTCCCCCTCGGATTATCGGAAGTGTTCCCTTTAAAAATAAATTTGATTATAATTCCATATAAACTGATAAAAAATCTGTTGCAATTACATTACCAATATTAAAGGTCTTTCATTATCTTGGATGCTGGTGAAATGACTGGCCGAATGTAGAACTCGTGTCAGACGAACAGGGTGGATAATAGAGCGCCGGACATAGTAATGAGCCCAGCTCCAGTTCACCAGCATTTCATGAATTACACTTAATTACTCTAATCGCTCTAATTACTCTGCTCCTTTCACAATTTAGAGAACTATGAACCAGCAGCCAAGCTGCGCTCACCGCTGAGAATTTTCACAGTCATTGTTACAGATTTGTATTTCAAAACCCACTTTAGATGTAAAATATTTGTTTAAGAAAAGTGGGGAGGGGGACCACCTGTGCTGAGGACAGAATATAATTTATTAAAATGTGTAAGAGATAGTTTATGGTTATGTGAGTATCCTGCTAAAAAAGGAAACCTCTGAAAACTGTGTTTATGAAGACTGGCCAAATAAAGTTATCGAGTAACTATTCAGGCATTCTGCAGCAAATCTGTGACAAATCTGCAGTAAATGTCTGTAGAATGTACATACATAGACAAAATTCACTACAGTCAAATAATAATTATTGAAATTGCAAAAGTAAACTGAAAAGGAATGAAGAAATGGGTTGCATTTGCTGTGTGAAGGGGCTGTAGGTAGAGGATGGCCATCTCCGGCTGGATCTGAAGATGCTCATTTCATATCTAATGGTATTCAAAGGATTGCTGCACTTGGACTAATCTGCCCCTGATTGGAGCACCACATGTAACGCTCAGGCAGGCATTTTGTGCAAAGTGTTCCTAGAAAGATATCCTTGGTGTGCCACTTAAACATGGAGACAATGGCCATGGACCTCTCTAGGACTGAGGACAGGTAGATGTTCTCAGAGCGACATCTTCCCAATAACACATTGCTGAAATTCTCGTGTGACATTAGTATGCATTAATGACAAAAAAATCAGACATTATCAACTAAGGTTCTGAATGTGTAGGTAATGGAATGAGTTATTTTTTAATTTTTATTTTTAAAAACCCTTAACTCTAGGCAAAACAATTTTTCTAGTAGGGTTATACACTGGTTACATTTGGGAACTCTCTGCCACAAGCAGTGCTATCAGCAGAGAGTATTGAATCATTCAAAAAACAATTAGATACCGTCCTCAGAGACCGTAACATACAGGGGTACAGGCACTCTTAAAAACTAAGACCACAAAGGGAATCGTATACACATATGCATGCACTACACACACACATACTTATAAAGGTTGAACTCGATGGACCTCTGTTTTTAATCAACCTCAAATACTATGTAACTGTCTTTTTTTGTGTGTGTGTGTCGTGTTTTCCTTATGCTTCCTGTCCTGGTGTTGGATTTTACTGCAGCCTGCATCACTAATGGTAAGATTTGTTAACTAATGACAGGTGGTCACCAGGACATGAAGTCAGGGAAAGTCTCTCCAATGGGGACACAGACAGCAGTCTTCATCTACCCTACTGCTTCCAAATTAGCTACAAAAAAACAACTAGGTGTCTACTTTTACTAACCCCCTGCTTACAATGCTAGTTGCCTGGCTGTTAGAAAAGTAATTTGTGTTTTGGGTTAGTGAATCAACCTATTAAATGAAGAATGCCTGCAGCTAGTGGAAGAAAATACACTGCAGCTTTTTCGTGTACGAAAAATGAACAGAGAGTGAAAGAGCCATGCTGGGACCCTGTGACCTCCAGGGCTCAGTCACTGCTGAACGCCCTGTATTACTGCCCTGTTCTCCGCAGCAAACTTCAGACAGAGTTACAAAGGGAAGCCTAGGAGTCCTAGTGGACAGCCGCCTTAGTAACAGCATGCCATGCCAGGCAGCAGTAAATAAGGCGAGCAGGATACTATCATGCATGAAAAAGGGAATGTACTGTAAAGACAAATCCATAATTCTGAAATTTGACTAAATATACAGCGCTAAATGTTCAATTCGTGAATAGTACTTACTCAGTGTAAACATATATAAATTAATATAACAACTAATTTTTTACATATAATTTAAACTTTGTGTTATATCGAGTTATAAGTGAGAAACAATAATTGGTGTCACACTCCTCTGCACATACCGTTGCATTACAAAGGAAAAATCATACTAAAAATCCATAACTCTGCCTCTGCACAAAACGCTGGATCGGCCACATATTGAGTATGCAGTTCAGTTTTGGGCACAGATCCACAGAAAGGTTGTCCTTGAGCTGGAGAGAGTCCAGAGAAGAGCAACAAAGCTAATAAAGGGGTTAGGGGACCTAAACTATGAGGAAAGACTGCAAGCGTTAAGTATGGAATCATTCACCCATCTAGATACTTTTTCTCAGTGAGCAAGATATACAGAGGTACAGGTAATCTTAGTAACACACACACACCCAAAGGTTAAACTCGATTGACCTGTCTTTATTCAACGTTAACAACTCTGTAACCCACTTGAGGACAGCTTTTGGATCACATCTTATTGGAGTGAACCTGAAACATAAACTACTTTATTTTAAGGCTCATAAACTAGGATTATGGTTCTCTTTCTCTGATATCTGACCAGTTCTTTTAGCACACAAAGTTAAACATGACTAGTTTTACAAATATACAGTTTTACAAGACTCTAATATTTCCAGACATGTAACATCTGGGTGGTCCTGGTAAATGCAGTTTTCTTTGCAGTCATGCTTTATCTTGGTAAGTATTAGCTGAAGAGAGAGGGATACTCATATTTCATGGTAGGTAGTGAGATTATCAGGGGCCCCCAACAAGGTGAGGAGTGGAAGCATAGACGAAAAGTATATCAAGACCCATAAACTGGCCATGATTCTACAAGGGCTATTAACAAAGGGCCAGACAGTTGTGTTCTGTCTTTTTCATTATTTATAAAAGCATGTTGGACACCTTTGTTCTGCAGATGAATCTGTCAATTCCCCACTTTACCAATTTGCTGGTTTTTAGAACAAGTTGCAAAAAAAGATTGAGAAAAAATGGTAATGTTTGTTAGGAACACTGGCAAAGGCAAATTTTTTAAAAGCATGCATACATTTCTAAACAAGTCCAGATAGATGCGACTAGCTAGTATCTACTAGATATAGTGGGGATAATTTACTAAAGGCAAATAACATGTTCACTTTGCAAGAAAATGTTCCCTAAGCTTAGTGAATGTGGTGAAAATTTGTTTTGATAAGGATACCAAATCAAGTGCAAGAAAGAATAACAGTATATACGCTTGCACTTAATTGGATGATGGAAGTCAGCAGAGCTTTACCTCATTCACTAAGCTAAGGAAAAATTCCCTTGCAAAGTGAACAGCCTCTTTGCCTTTAGTAAATCAACTCCAATGCGTCAAATGTTCACATTCAGCTCTTTTTATATACAATGGTATGGCTTCTTCTTTCTAAAAGGGCCTAATAAGCCTATCAGGGGTTCAAACATCTGATGCTAAAAAGCAAATATGAATATGGTGAAAGGTTGCTTTCCCATATACAGAATACAGTGTAAGCACACAACTAGTAGATAGATATTATGAGGTGATGTCTAGGCCTAGGTCTATAGTCAAATGACCTCTGCTGAAGAGAGGGATCAGCCAATCTTAACTCAAATGCAGCATTGGAGGGAACCAAGAGCAGCAATTGCCTAGAACAAGCAAGGAGCCTTTCTGTTACCCTTATTTTTCCACTTCAGCAAGACTGTAATTATTTAATTCCTAAGTGTACTAAAATAGAACTGTTTATTTATTTTCACTTCTCTTACAATTTTTACATGTCAGTTTCAAGTTCAGCTGTTTGCACTTAGGTAATGTTCACACCTGGAAACTTTCTTGATAAATAAAACTTCTCTTGAAAAGTTAAAATCTCCAGTGTCAGTAATGATGTATAAATCAACCTTAAGGTGCCCATACACTCTACAACCCTCGCAAGACTTTTGTCTTGCGAGGGTTGTAAAGTACTTTAAAAAAACGTACGATCTGCCCATCATAGACAGGCAGATTGTACCTGCGATCATCACAAGCCCGCCCCCCCCGAGGGGCGGGCTTCCGATGACTGCAATGCTGAACGGGCAGGGTGCGCATGCGCACACCGGCACGTTCGGCAGTGATCT
Organism: Nanorana parkeri; assembly: GCF_000935625.1. Taxonomy (NCBI): domain Eukaryota; kingdom Metazoa; phylum Chordata; class Amphibia; order Anura; family Dicroglossidae; genus Nanorana; species Nanorana parkeri. The sequence goes on along the minus strand of NW_017306448.1, from coordinate 3,224,809 downwards.
CTCGATCATGTTAAAAAACAGCCGAAAATCGTACGATTCTCGGCTGGTTTTCCAACATGCTCGATATACAAAAGTCGTGCGACCGTACATTAGAAACGGTCGCACGCCTTCCATACACTGCACAATTCTCGTACGATCACGGGATTTCCGTGTATGGGCACCATTACACAGAGGTGCCACCAGTTCTGCTGCCCAATACCATGAATTGCCATTTACCAGCTACCCTCTCCTATAGTCAAGAATTCCTGCCCCTGCCACCTACAATCTGAGCTAATCCTACCAGTGTGGGCAATAAAGGTACAGTTCAGGGATGCCATTTTATTACCATCTGTGGAGGCAGGAGGTAAGAACATTGCCTTCCATGCCAGCCTTTGAGTGCGGTACCTGAATACTAACCCTCACCCTGCCCCATCAGGGTACTACAAACCAGCGTAACTGCTGACCAAGAAGCAAGGCCAGCTCATCTCCCATAAGCTATCATGATAGAACATCTTTCACCTCTCCAGCAGTCTCATAGAAACCTAAGGGCCATCATAACATATCTCTGTAAGCCTTCCCTGCTGCTAAATGCACAGGCTTGCTCTGAGCTAAATTGGATTGCTCAGGATTGGGTTTCTGATTTTTTTTTTCTTTCAACAGCTTTATCCACCTTGTTTTTTACACCCATATTTAGGGTTTAATATAAAAAATTGTAGTATACCCCATCCCCAAACAAAATGAAAAATGAGAACCGCTACTTCAAAAATATGATTTATATAAATAAGCTATGTTATACACCTTTTAATCCAGTCATTCCCAATGCATAACTAAACTATAATTAAATCAACTTAGCTATTATTAAATTAACTTAAATAATGTAATAAATTGCAGCTTATCAGTACTTATGAACATGGTGACTGTATTAGTTTGAAGGAACAGTTTTCCTACCCTTGGACAAAACTGCAGAACACCCCCTCCTTCTCCATAACAGAGGAGGGATGTTCTCTGGTCCACACAGATCACCGGTAACAATGCTAACTGATGAAATAAAGAGGAAAGCACAGGCAAAGAGCACAGAAAGTTACCCGCTCACTGGATTTCTGCTAGGATAAACAGCAGCGCTTATGAGTTTAAGTCCCTCCTTTATGGCATTGAAATGTAGAATCATTTTCATCTCACATTTTTTCCTTTCATTCATAAGAGTTTTTAAAATTCACTTTCAGTACTTTAATTTTGAGGTTTTGGATGGATATATATTTATTTATTTTATTTTTTGTTTTGCATACATACATACATATTAATTTATGTATTAAAAGTAGCAGTCAGTCTAAGACATTTGCCTAGCCAGGCTTTTTCCCTGGCTTTGCATGTTTTTAAAGGTTAGTTGTTAACCTGTATAAATTACAGCTAATTTATGTGCTCGGTGATGTATATTATTTAATAAATGTATGTAGTAGACGCTAATTGAGTGATGCAGTGTTACATAAATGTTTCAATTATGCTGTGATGCTGTGTGGTTTGTTATATTTTTCCACTTAGCTGATTGCATACACCAGCTCCTTGACATTTAAAAAAGGCTTGGCAGCCCTGTGGCTGTCCCAGCATCTCTACTCAGTCACTGGCTGCTAGGGGTTGAGACTTGTAGTTCCTTAGCTGTCTGGTGCATATTTATGTCTCTTTTATCACACTGTTATCTGGTGGTACTTAATTCAGTGTGTGAAAATGTAAGAGGGCTCCACAAGGAAATACAGTATAAACCCTAACTAAATGACATATACTTATCTAAAGCATTGCATATTATAAATAATTATAATTTCTTTAAAAAATACCTTTTTTTACCATTTTTTGTAATGTGTTGCAACTTGGTTTTTCATCTCTACATGCATGCACTCCAGCAATTGCTTTACAAATGGTGGGTTTCTTCATGATGGCCATGAACAGTGGACCATGCCTGCATAATGTGTGTTGAAATGGCTACTTTTAATGTCTATCAGAAACCTGTGTGACAGGGTGATAATGCAGGTGCACAGTTAGGAGACAGGGAGAGCCCTAAAACTGTTGTCACTATAACAGGAAGTGCCTGAACAAGGAGCTTCATGGTAGGATCACAAGGATTATTTAACAGAATGGTGTGCATATACTGATACTGTAGAAGCAGTGCCTCAAAAAAAAGTAAAGTGGAGGACAAATGACTAGTCAGTAGTATTGTATGTAAGCTCCATGCAGCCGACCAGGACCAAGTAAACATGCCTAATCCTTTGCTGTGTCTTTGTGTGGGATGGCCCTCTTGGTAGAGGAGCAGGTCTTTGTTTTCTTATGTGAAATCTGTGCATTTGATGACAGAGCGGGGTGAAAGATCAAGAAGCAGCAAGAGAGGTGGGAAGAGCCACAGACAGAAGAAGAAGCAGGGAGCTCCTTGCCCTGTGGGACCTCAGATACAGCTTCCTCTCCAGCATGGAGAACAGGGAGCAGCACAGGAGCAACATCATTAACTCTAAATTACTTGAAAATAGCAGTCATCATAGACAATCATGTTGCTAACAGGCTTTTGGCAAATGAGTGCCAAGGTACAGTCACATGTCAGGAAGTGCACTTCATCTTCTATAGAGCAATTAAAAACAAAAGGTACATTTTTCAGCGTATAGTTAAGCCACCTTTAATCCTTTTAAGCTATTCCCTATAAGAAGGGATGCACCGATACCGATACTAATGGGACAAGTCTATAATATTGCCACTTTACAAAGCACTGGTTCGGCCTCATTTGGAGTATGCGGTCCAGTTTTGGTCACCAGTCCTCAGAAAATATGTCCTTGAGCTGGAAAAAGTCCAGCGGAGGGCAACCAAACTCATCAAGGGGTTGGAGGGCCATAGCTATGAAACAGGGCTGTTAAAATTAAATATGTTCTCTTTGGAAGTAAGGAGATTAAGGGGGGAAATGATTTTCTGTATAAAATGTTCAATGGTAAAGGCAACATTATTAGCAAACTCTTTACAGTGAATCTCATAACAAAGACTAGAGGCCACCACCTAAAATTGGTGGAGAAAAAATTTCAGCACACGGGGCGCAAGGGGTTCTTCTCAGTTAGAGCGGTTAAGGTCTGGAACTCACTGCCACAGGCAGTGATTTCAGCAACGAGTGTGGAATCATTCAAGAAACACATAGATGTTTTCCTTGGAGACCGTAATATACAGGGGTACAGGTACTGCTAAGAGCAAAATCACATATGGACTCATACACACGCACACACCAGCTTAATTATAAATTCATACACGCAATAGGTTGGACTTGATGAACTTATGTCTTTATTCAACCTCAAATACTATGTAACTATGGATGTCTTCCTGGTCTGTAACCAGTCTTTTTATAATAGAATGGTCGGCTATCATTTAAATATTATAATATATGTAACATGTATTAATCACCTAAAACCAAATATATGCTCCTTTTTGAACACTGGCATTATATAAATATAAGATATAAATATCACATTTAAAAGAATATATTATCACAGGGCCCTGAATAACATTAACAGAAAATGTTTCAAAATGACATGATAAACAATGTGAGTGCAACATAATTTTAAAGCAGTCCATTCATTATACATATTCTGATAAACCTTGTCAGTTTTCCCAGTTACTTGAACGCTAGTAAATTGATTAATGGCATGTGAAAGTCATCATTGGCTTCATCTATAAATAAAAAGAATGCATGTATGGTAAATTTCAGGATCAATAAATGTTTTAATTATGGATTAATTTGGCATTAACATTTATTAGGCATCTACTGAGCATTTAGCAATCATCTGCTCAGAATTTAAAGAGTATAGAAATCATCTTTTAGGAAATTAATAGGAGTTTAGCAAGCATCTACTAAGACTTTGGAGAGCATTTAGCAAATATCTCTTAGGAATTTAGTAAGCATTTAACAAGCATCAACTTAGAATTTAATAAGAGTTTAGAAAGTATCTACTAAGACATAAGAGGAGTTTAGCGAGCATCTACTAAAACTTTAGAGAGTATTTAGTGATCATCTACTCAGAAATTCATAGGAGTTTAGCAAGCATCTAATAAGTATTTAGAGAGCATTTACCAAGCATCACCTAAGAATTTAATGAACATTTAGAAAGCATCTACTTAGAATATAATAAACATTTACCAAGCATCTATTAAGAATTTAATTAGCATTTAGAAAACATCTTGGAATTTAATATGAGTTTAGAAAGTGTCTACTAACAAATGAGAGATTAGCAGACATCTACTAAGAATTTAGTGAGCATTTAGCAATCATCCACTTAGAATTTAATGAGAGTTTAGAAAACATCTATTAAGAAATTAAAAAGTAGTTTACCAAGTGTCTTATAGGAATTTAGTGAGCACCTAGCAATCATTTATATGGGATTAAATAAGCATTCAAAAAGCATCTACAAAGAAATAATAGGAGTTTAGCAAACATCTACCAAGAATTTAGTGAACATTTTGCACGCATTTATTAAGAATTTTTTAAGCATTTAGCAAGCATCCACTACAAATTTAGTAAGCATTTAGCAAACATCTATTTAGAATTTAATAAACATTTATTAGGCATCGAGTTAGTATTTTATAAGAGTTTAGAAAGCATCTACTAAAATTTAGAAAGCATTTAGCAAGCATCTGCTAAGAATTTCATAAACATTTATTAAGCATCTTCTTAGAATTAATCCGAATTTCAAAAGCATCTACTAAGAATTTAGTGAGCATTAAGCAAGTATCTACGAAACATTTAATAAACATTTACCAAGCATCTACTTAGAATTTAATAAGAGTTTAGCGGGCATCTACTAAGAATGTATTAAAACTTTAGCAAGCATCTACCAAGAATTTATTGAGACTTTAACGAGCATCTACTAAGAATGTAATACGTGTTTAGCAAGCATCTACTTCGAATTTAATAAGCATTTAGAAAGAATTAAGAAGCAAGTCTTCTCAGAAAATCATAACACGCTCATATTTCCTTATCTTGCATTTCTGATCAGAGATGAAACCAGGTCACTGAACAAATAATTATTTAAAATAACATGGTTTTGCCTCCCTTTTTTGATCATTAATGTAAACTGGTGCCGAATTGTCTACTTTGTACAAACCTCCCATATATCACCACAGTAGCAAGCTCATATGTCTCATTACCCCATGAAATATGGTGAGAATGATTCCTAAATAAGTTTCACAGCCTTCCTGTAAGGGCTTATTTTTCCTGTTATAGTAACATCACTAGAAATATCTGCCAGAAAGATTTACAAGTAAAATTCTTAAATCACATTTGATTATTTTTTCCTCAGCGTAAGTACTGAAGTTCTTAGACAATGCCAAACTTCCATGCTGGTGATCATTAATTCTCACTATATCCCAGACCATGCTCTTCTTCTTTACTGTATGCCAAAACCACAAACTGCAACAGGGAAAGTAGAACAAGTTTTACTATGTGGCTGTGCTCCAGATTCCTTCCTGTAGCGGCCGTATGCCCTGCACAGGGATGACCCCGAACAGTGGATGTGGATGCTGACAGTGCACAATCAAGGCCATTAGTGCTTAATGAGTTCCAGGTCTAATTTGCTATAAATATACATAAGCACCCTTTTCAAGAAAACTTGACAGTGTTTATTCTTCTGGACTTAAGAAAAAAATGTAATTTATAATATAAAGACACCTTAACCGCTTAACTACTGAAACAATTTTTACTTTTTTTTTACAAAAATGTTAAAATTACCTTTTTTTGGGCAATAAAGTGCTTAAAAGCCCAAACAATTATATATTTTCTGAAAGCAGAGACCCTGTAGAATAAAATAATGCTAGTTCCAATATTTTATGTGGCACAAATATTTATCAAATCGATATTTTTGGGGAAAATATACTAAAAAGAATTTTAGTGCACACAAACACAATAAAATGCCCATCTTTTTGGTAAAATATAAAATATGGGCTGGCATTGGGTAAATGTATACAAAACATGTTAAACCTAAAAGTTTTTTTTTTTTCCTTAAAATGGGCTTTAATCTAAATTTATTTTAAACCTGACAATCACTTTAATGAGAACTGCCCGTATTGCCTCACAGCAACCAAGCCATTTCAAAGTTTCAACTCTGCACCTTTTGTTTCTGTGTTGAATCTGTGGAAGTATAAACTATTCTTCTTAAAGATACCCCGCGGAGACGATACAGTTTACAACGTCCGCATGATTTTCAGCACAGCATCCTTACTTCCAGAACACAGAATGTAAGGTTAAGAGACATGGGAATAGGGCAGATTACAGAAACAGTTTGATGTTTTAAACCCAGAATCCAATTTTTCATCAGGAAACCTAAAAACAGATTAGTCTGCAAAACCTCTTTGAGTGATTAAAATATGTGTGTTTGAGCTAGAGTTAGGCTGGCTCCCTGGTTTAAACCACAGGAAAACAAACGGCATGTAAAAATTTCCAGATGACGCTGAGTCAAATCACCTATTCAGCTTGTGTGTGTAATATGAAATCCAGAGTTTTTTTTGTTTACTATACGTTATGGCATTTTTGCTTAAAGCAAACCTTCTATGAAAATGCAAAGTCTGCTTAACCTGCAGCACCTTCACCCCTAATTAAAAAACACTAACTTACCAACCCTTAAATGTAATGACTGCATTGGATTTTATAGGCCTTTTTCCTTAATTTTCACATTTGGACCCTTAGCTTTAATAAGATCCTATCAAAAGACCCAGTGACATCACCCTCAACTAGATAAGAGTGCATCCCTCTGACCCACTAATACTCACCTCTCCAGCAATCCTCTGACGCCTTTGCCTCAATTACAGCTGAGACAAAATAATGATGCTTCTGGGCATGCAGGAGCATGTGACTTCCTCCAATGTGACAGTTCTTGGGTCTAATGGCCAAATGCTAGGCCCAAGCACTGTCACATAATGGGAGTGGATGACATCACCACTCCCTTAGACCTGGACTTGATACACTTACAGGGTTATTCACAAAAAAGTGAAGAGTTTGGAGAAGGCAGGAGGAGTGAACAATCTAGGCCAAAATAGCTGATTTGGAAAGTGAGCTGAATTGGAGAATTGTTTCAAATCAGCTATTTTGTCCTAGATTGTTCACTTCTCCTGCCTTCTCCAAACTCTTCCCCCTTTTGTGAATAACCCTGTTAGTATTTTTATGTCAGCTGTGATGGAGAAGAGAGCAGTAAGGGATTGCTGGAGAGTATCACTGGTTTGGGGGGAATGGGCAAAGTGACATGGTCTTTCAAGCACACCAGCTTGAGTTTGGGAAGGTGATTTACACTGAAACATACACCACCACATTTAACATTCAAAATCAGCTATATGTTAAAATGTAATGCTATCTGAAACTAATATATCAGATTTGGATGGGCATGAGAGCATTGGATCACAGATATCAAGGGTGAGATGTCCTAATAGAAGTTTGTGGCTGTGCTCCCTCCTTCTAGGATCTAACTGGGCTGTTATTCCCATGCAGTGGGACTGCCACATGGTCCCTCATTTTACCTTATGCAAGATCAGTCAGTGGACCAAAACACCATTCATTTCCTGCTGCCGCTGTGTGATGGAATTGAGGATCCAGGAAAAGAAACCCACCCAAATGGAATCACTAAGCCTAGAGCTACACTGGCAAATAAAGGATAGAGCTGCCTTATCTACTGGAAGGTTTCTGCCTCTTCTACACATGCCCACTACAGACATCACTGTGTGACTTTTAATGATGCTTTAAAGTTGACCTTTGAGTAACTCTACAGGTCTGCATGAATAAATTCCTGACGTACAATATAGAGAGAGACCATAACATAAAAGTGGTAAGTACTTTATCATTAAAAAGCGGTGTTCGATCTCTAGTCAGGTGACTCTGCCTAGGCTGAGATGATGTCATCCATCTGCTGCAGCAGGTAAGAGGAAGCATTTCCTCGGTCGCTTCTCCCCACCATGGTCAGACTATATAAAGTAACTATGTAGCAAGTTATACAAAGAGAGGGATGATCTGTCAGACATTTGTGAACACAGCCAAGAACTGCACCAGTACCAGGGTTTACAGAACACTCTTAACCACCATCTCAGTCCAGAAAGTGGATGCTGACCCGGGATGATGCCTGAACAAAAATGTTCATGTCCCGATAAGAAAGCAGATGAAGGCATTTTCAGGGGGTGTATTGTGATCAAATAAATACTTGCAAATATTACACTTACACAATACTTAGCATGCATGCACCTAGGATGGAAACATATGTTTGATGATAAGTCCACTTGAAAAGCCAATTTACAAAGGTGGAAAATGTTGTTTTGCACAGAAAATATCTAATTTACATATATTTTCCTGTTTATAAATATTTCCCCCCTTTATCTTACCAAACAATTTTTGCAATACTATACACTAACCTAAACTAGGTGTGTTCTACTTCTCCAGTCTAAGCATTGAACGTGTGATCTCTGTAACTTAGAGTTATTATTATTATACAGGATTTATAAAGCGCCAGCAGTTTGCACAGCGCTTTACAATATAGGGAAGACATTACAGTTACAATAAAATTCGATACAAGATGGTAAGGAGGGCCCTGCCTGTGAGGGTTTTTGATCTAAAAGGGAGGAGCAAGTGATACATGAATTGTGGCCAGATAGCAATAACTCACAATCTCAGAAGTGTTGGCAGACAGTGCCTCAATCCAGATGACACCTTAAAGATCGTTGAGAAGTTTACAACATCGAACATTGGATAGGTCAGTAGATCATAATGTGATCCACTCCGCAATGGACATGTGGATGAGAAGCAGACTGGAACATAATGAAGAAGGGTGGAGCTATCTACACAGAGGAAAACCTGGACTATGGGGAGGTGTGGAGACAAATACCAGAGACAGAAAAAGCAAATAATATTTAAAGGTATAGCACAAAGCATGTGTAACATGACAGGGTGTAATCCAGCATTTTCAGTGGAGTAAGTATGCAGAAGGGACTGTCTACAAAATTAGTTTTTTTAACAATTTTTTCCACTTTAATTTTTTTTTACTTCAGCATAATTTTTCTTCACTTTCTATTTCCCTCTTTTATAAACTTAAAAAACAACAAACTAGTGGTGAACTAGGGCAAAACAGAAGAAAAATAAAATAAGAAGCAATAACTTTGTCAATCGTTATAAATTAGCCCACAAGTATTTTTTACAGTGGGACTCTTTTCCCCCATCTTCATTTGATTGATTGCTTTAAAATAGAATGACAGCCTTGTTCTCAGATGCAGTATACTGCACATGGACATATACTTATATTCCATTAGAGGAGGCTGACTCTGTTTTATGGCAACATACAGTGAAATATAAACTCCCATCAATATGTTGTTCAGGTTTTTAAACCACTATATTTCCCATTCCAGCTCAGCTATGTTTTGCATATGTTTTTTTTGCTTCGAAGAAGTAAAGCTGTCTTAAATCTCCCCCTCCTGCCTCCTTAAGCCTCCAGTTTAGAAGCAGGGACTATAATTTAACTTGTACAGCTCTACAAGCAGCACTCAAACGCTCTACATATTTATATATAAAGGGGCACTTACTGAAGGCGAACAATAGAAAGTGTTGGTAGAACAGTCGTTGATGCACGGTATGATAATTTGTGGATAAAGCCGCTGGAGAAACAATAAATAACTGTGAATAGTGAATTGTCCACTGGCCTCAATTTCATAAAATATCAAAGATTACATTAAAAACATACATGTACAAACATTGTTTTAATTCTGCCTTATTGCCACATAAATTGAGGTATATAATTACGCTCAACCATACCACAATGCACAGTATTGCGGTACCGCGCATTGTGGCGCTGTAGATCTCATTACAACCAGGTGGTGCCCCAGAATTAAGTTCATCCTTTTGGTTCGACCCTCAACAACAGTCCCAGTTTCTCACATGGTCCCTTAAGAAAACCCCTGGTCTAGCGGCTCAAATGCCATGCGAACAGCACTTGCCCTGCGTATAACCTTTGTACATGAGTTAAATCTCTGACTTTGTGCATGACACTATAAAGAAACCTTTTATCCCAGTCAGTTACATAAATGCTCATCTCCACATAAATAAAATAATTATATTTCAAGTTTTTCATGCCTGGAAACTCTCCCAGCAGTATCCCCATGGTCTTGTTGGGAGAGGATACCAAAAAACATCTCACAAAGGTTGTTGCACTTTACAGAGTCCAGTAAAACTGACCATGATCATACTCTGTGTACTCACCTCCCAATAGAACTTGGTTGTGAAATATGTCTGAGATGGAGATGGGAAGTGTATGTTCAGGATGGTTCGAACCTCGCCCTGGACAGTAAAACCCATTTGTTTCTAGAATATAATCATTCTGTTTTATATTTTTCAGGTCAAAGGAATTAAAGGGGTTTTTCTGGCCAATCAGAAAATTGATGGAAAAGTAACAACACTCATCACATACAACAAGGGCCGCGACTGGGACTATCTGGCTCCACCGAGCCTAGACATGAATGGAAAGCCCACCAACTGTAAACCGGTAAATCAGAAAGCAGCCAAATGCAGATGTTTACTCTATATATAATCTTACTATAATGGAAATAGACTTCAGTGAACTTTAATGAGCCATGTGAAGGAAACAGAAAGGGAATAAGAGCCCATTCACACCAAGGCGGTTGCGGATCAGCGCGTTACCGTTAAAAAGGCCCAAAACCGCTAAAACTGTGTTGAACAGCGCGGTTCCATTGAAAGCAGTATGGAAACTGTGCTGATCAGCGCGGCAAAAAAGGGCCAGGGAGCAATTCGGGTGGGAGGCGGTACGGATCACGCAGAGCCACGCGGTCGCATGAATAGCAATAGCAATGTATGGGATCGTTCATGTCGGCAGGTCCAGGCGACCAAATCCGTGCAGCCGAACTGCCGCGGTGTGAATGGGGCCTTATGTAGGTTGCCTTTACTAATGCTGAGTTAATGCTATCTCTGCCTTAATTCTTTCTGACTCAGTCACCCAGAACAAGCATGTAGACAGGAAAGTCAACACACTGATTTGCATTGATATTCTAGTATTGAAGCATCGGCATGACAGCCATGTAACCAGCATTTCTTAAGAAGTCAGCTGTGCTAGCCTGTATAATTCTCTCAGCACAGATTTCACCAGGTTTCTTAGCAAGCATTTAGAAAGCTTTTCACTTTTAAAGGGAAATTCCACAATTTGCAAAATAAAATAAAAATAAATGCACTCGTCTTTATAAAAGAAAAAATGTCATTTTTTCTTTTATAATACCTAAAATTGGTGGAAAAAAAATTCCAGCACAAGGGGCGAAGGGGGTTCTTCACAGTAAGATCAGTTAGGGTCTGGAACTCACTGCCACAGGCGGTGATTTCAGCAAATAATGTGGAATTGTTCAAGAAACTTTTGGACGATTTCTTAAGGGACCGTAATATACAGGGGTACAGGTAATATACAGGGGTACAGGTACTCCTAGAATGAGATCCTAATAGGTTGGACTTGATGGACTAATGTCTTTATTCAACCTCAAATACTATGTAACTATGTAACTATGTAACTATGTCCATTTATAATTATCTTGCATAGGAGCCAGTAAAGCATTGCATCTGCGATCACTAGATTGCAGGTGCAATGCTCTGGCTCCTGCAGACTCTTCCTCCCACCCATGTCCATACAGAGGTAGGAATAGGGTTGCCACCTGTCCAGGATTCACCCGAACAGTTCGGGTTTTGAATGCTGTGTCCGGGTTTCATGGCAGCAGAAACCCGGACACAAGATGTCAGGGAGACAGGGGTAACCACAATTAAGATAGGGGCTACTGGACCCCTACTAAAAATAGTCTTGACTGTGATATATACATATGAATGGGTGACGCTATTTACATATGAATAAGCCGCAACTCATTCTCCCCAAAACATTTCTGTGCGTCGCTAGAGTGTTAGGGTTTTGCTGGAAGAAAAGGTGGCAACCCTAGGTAGGAAGGAGGAAGAAGTGTCAATGGACTACAATTGACGTCTGTGCACTTGTTGTGCATTGAGAACTATAAGTCCCTCTGCCACGGTGGCTGATGGGACTGGACTTGTGGACTTTCATTTGTAAATTAAGGAAGTGGATGTGTGGGCGGAGCCATGCACAGCCATGCCAAATTCAAGGTACACAGCAGCCCAGGAGAGGAACCCTGCAATTCAGGGAAGTGGGGGTTGCGGGGGTTTTGATCTGACCATGCTTCAGTTACACCCTAAATATGGGTGTAACATCAAACATGGTCAGAAAGGTTACCTAAGCCTTTAGGCCACTAAGACCTTAAAGCAGAACTCCAGGGAAAATTATTATTAACCCTTGCAGTGGGGCTACCCCTGCACTTCAAGGGTTAAGTGCTTGTTTTTGTCTATAGGTTCAAAAATAACAAAGTCCCTTCCCTGGTCCCTGGTCCCTTTCGTCTCGCTACCCTCCGCTGCAGCAGTCTAAGGTCCAGTGAATCCCCATGTTCTATACACTGTGTATAAGACGCGAGGACACTGATGGATATTCCAGCGCTGCAGTGGAGAAGGAAACAAGCGGAAGGGACTGGTCTAAGAGCAAACAGGCTCGGATGATAAGGTGAGTATAACTTTGTTATTTTTGAACATAGACAAAAATGAGCGGTGCAGTGCGGAGGTAGCCCCACTGCAAAGGTTAAGGATAATTGTCCCCAGTATTCTGCTAGCACCCCGCTGAATAATACTGAATTACTTAGTGGTCTGGATTTCGGTAACAGTAAACCATGCACATTAGGTAGTGCTGCTGGAATTGGTCTTTACCTTTCGTCTTTTATTTTGTACAATTATATTAATGTTACACTTCGTTTTCTTTTAATCAGCTCTTTCTATGATAATTTCCTACAATATAATTTTTATTCTCTCTTCTGTCTTGTATCTTATTAGCCTGAGTGTCACCTTCACCTTCATCTGCGATGGGCAGACAATCCGTATGTATCTGGAACAGTCCACACCAAGGACACAGCCCCGGGCCTTATCATGGGTGCTGGTAGGTTTTCTTAGAACACGCCCCCATTTATGTTTATTGGTCATTTTGAAACATTTATTTTTATATACAATTAATTTAGAAATGTTTTTATTTTAACTCTAAGTGAGTGCTAACAGGCGTATGCAGGAGTCAGTGAGACTTCTGCATCCCTTGGGGCAGCGGTGGGCAAACTCCGGCCCTCCAGCTGTGGTGAAACTCTAAATCTCATCATGCATCTGCCACCGGGAGGCATGCCTGTGGCTGTCAGAGTCTTACAATGCCTCATGGGAGTTGTAGTTGCACCACAGCTGGAAGGCCGGAGTTTGACTATCCCTGCCTTAGGGGATCGCTGTTCTGATCACATTCAGATGTATTATATAAGCAACACTGTGGACTCTTCAAGGAGCTTAAAGTAAACTTGTTGTGTGATAAAAGGAGATGATCCTAACACTGACCTTAACTATCTTTGATGCGGACCATTTGGCTTTAGTCATTTCTGAAACACTGACCTGAAATTGCCTATGTTTGGTACTAGTCCAAACAAGTGAAGTAACCAGGAACTTCTCCCCCAGAACTGAAGCCAGTTGTAGTTTTGGACATAGTAAGGGAGGGTTATAGCCCGTCTACTTATTGTTTTGCCATATGTGTCCCATCTGTGAAATTTCCCTGCACTTCCTGTCTAACAGCCACAACAGGAAGTAAGAGAAAATCCCTCCAAGAGAGGGGATTTTCTTCTAAGGATGTATGATACAGTATCATTATACCTAAATAGTACTCAGTGTTATCATTTCTCCTACTTAGGTAACTTGGGTTCACAGCTGGTGGAGTATAAGGAAGAGATGTATATAACTTCAGACTGTGGAAATACATGGAGACAGGTAAGTTGCTCATTATTTTAGTCAGTACGACTTTGGAAAGCTCTGCCATTTTTAGTCTTTAGAGAAAATAATGACCTTACGGCTAAGGCTGGACACTGCTGAGGCTGAACCGAAGTCCTCTTGCCTTTGGTAACAGGATCATTAAACATGAACAGGGAAGATAGGATTGATTTTTTGAGATGATGGGTAAATAATGCAGTGAACCTGTCAGCCATTTAAAGCTGTTTAAGGATAACTACACTTGCTTATTTTAAAACATCCCTGATACACCCCCTCACAACTTCCTTCGTAAAATAATACATTTAAGCACATACCTGAGATTCATACCTGTGCAGATTTTCACTATTCTGGCTTGTAAAAGGCAGGCAGCAGGAGCCAGCAGACTATTTAGTGCATGTGTTGCGCGCACTATACATTATTTTCATAGGGAGGTAGAAGACATGGCCTGCCTTAGATGCAAGTATACCAAGTGACATTTGTATTTGCTTAGGGACCTGACAGGGTCTTTAAAAATAGTTAAAGGAGAACTTTTGTTAGAGTGAAATATATTCCTCCCAATACTTTGGGCCAGCGTTTGTAACTGAAGCTGTCACACGTCAGCTCTATAGATTGAGAACTGAGCGATCACATACTGTTGATCGCTCAGCTCACAGCTTCTCCCTGCAGAGAGTGGTGACTGTCAGTCACTGCTCCCTGCAGGAATTCCTCCCTCCCCTCTCTCAGTTCCTCCAGCGCTCATTGGAGGGACAGCAAGGGGAGAAGGTGGGCACAGCTGGCTCCGGCACTAGAGATGCAGAGTCAGCTGTCAATCAGGCTGCGGGGTGGATCCCGACAATATTTCCTGGGTGCAACGCTGCTCTGTGCTGTCAGCATATAGCGGGCAGTAGCTTGCTATTTGCTAAGTTTGGGTAACAGGAGTGCATTAGTAAATCAAAACAGGGCTTTCTTTTGGTAATATTGTCTTGCAAAATGATTTTTTTAATGCATTTCATAGACAAAAAAAGTAATATGACTAAACAAAATGCACTTTTTTTCTATTTTGATCAGCGTTATTTAAAAAAAAAGACTGTAATTAAATGAAATTATAATGTAGGTAAAAAAGTATAAATTTGATTCTATTATTTGCCCTGTTTAAAATCACACTAAAATTAAGATTCTGGCACATGGCATTGCACATGAAATAAAGTCCTTTTTTTTAAATCTGTTTCTTTTATACATGACACTAAAACAAATTACCGAACAAAACGAATAAAAATATAGTTTAAGTATAAAAAAAATGAGGAAAAATAAAAATAATAAAAAAATAATAACACTGCAATAACACTGCAGCTGTCACACGCTGGCTGTATAGCTCAAAAACAAGCGATCACAAACTGCTGACCGCTCAGCTCATGGCTTCTCCTGCAGACACTGACAGTCACCTCTCCCTGCAAGAATCCCCCCCCCTAATCTCTCTATTCCTTCAACACTCATTGGAGGGACAGACAGGGGAGGGGGCGGGCACAGCTAGAGAGAGCCAGAGCCAGCTGTCAATCAGGCATTGGGGTGTATCCCAATAATATTGTCGGGAATCTTCCTGTCTGCAGCATGGCAGTAGCCCGCTGGATGCTAAGTTTGGGTCACAGGATTACATTAGTAAGAGCCACACTGCATTCAGGAAGGTTCCTGACAATATTGTTGGGATACACCCGACTGCCGGATTGACAGCTGGCTCTGTCTCTCTTGAGCCAGAGCCAGCCGTGCCCACCCCCTTTCCTGTCTGTCCCTCCAATGTGCACTGGAGGAATAGAGAGGGGGTGACTGACAGTTACCACTGTCTGCAGGAAGAAGCCGTGAACTGAGTGATCAGTAGACATGTGTACCGGCAAAAAATTTGTTTAGTTTCGTTTTGATTCGGATTTTGCATTATTTCATTTTTTTGGTATTCAGGTTCGAAAGTCGATTTTTTTCGGGAATCGGATTTGGACGAAATTCGTTAGCGGTGGTCTGTACGAATTGTCGTTTCGTTTTCGTCTCATGCGTTCGTTGCATCACAGTGACATTTGAGAAAAAAAAATAAAAAATGTTCTGTATGCTGAAGAGGAAAAAAAAAGCATGAGTTTCTCCCCCAATTCATAGGAATTAAAGAAGGAACCCCCCAAGATAAAACAAAAAAAGTGCGTTGGGTTCCCCCCAAAATCAATATCACGTCCCATAAAACGTGGGGTCCCCCCTAACATTTCTACCAGACCCTTGATCGGAGCACAGGCAGGGCAGGAAAGTGGGGGATGATCGAGCACCCCCTCCCTGCCTCTGGGGACAAGGGCCTCTTGGGGACAAGGGACGATGGGGACAAGGGTCTCTTCCCCACAGCCCTGACCCGGTGGTTGTGGGGGTCTGCGGGCGAAGGTGCGTATTTTCATCGGGGTACCCCTTTAATTAGGGGCACCCAGATGCCACCGCCCCTTGTGAATGAGTAAGGGGTACCCCTACCCATTCACTAAAGGGTTAAATCAAATAGTTAGTAAAAAGTCCAGACTTTTGATCAAATCCTTTAATTGAAAAAAAAACAGAGACAATTTTTGATTATTCATTTACTTTTTGCCCGCCGACCCGCTGAAATAAAAAAAGCCCCGCCGCACGACGACAGTCCGAACCCGGCGAAAACTCGCCGCAAAATGACATCTCCTGCTATTGACATCCTCCTGTGATCTCCTGAATGCCATTCGGGTCTGTGAGCAGAGGATGTCAAAGGATGTACAATTCGTACAGACTACCGCTAACGATTTTCGGAATCGGAAATTCGGATTCATTTGCATTCGTAATATCTGTAATTCGCATACATCCGCATCTCTGAAATTCCGAATTTTCGTCCGAATCGCACATGTCTAGTGATCACCAGTTACATGATTGTTTAGCTCTTGGTATACAGAGCCAGTGGGGGTGATTTACTAACCTAAACACACACACACACCAGGTGTGTGTGATTTTCACACAGAAAAACGTATTTATCAACCAAAAAGTCTCTAAAAGCATATTTCCACTAATGCCATATATGGAAAAATCATGCACATGATGCATATATAATGCTGCTTCACAGTTTAGACAAAAATGGTTAGCTCATGCATTTACATTCCTTGCATTCATCAACGCAAGCAACACAACATAGAGCTAATTTACCCAACATCACCTTGGAATTCCTTCAGGGCTTTGCACAACACACCTGCTGGGTGTGTACACATTACAAAGGTGTTTAGATTCCACCCATAGATCATGCTGGGAGGGAACACACTGCAGAGGTGTATACACGTTCGTGGTGTGTTTATAAGGTTAGTAAATCAACCCCAGTGTGTCAAAGCTGCAGTGTCCCACGCCGCCTCTAAGTATTGGAAAGAGTATATTTTGCTCCCAATACTTCTCCTTTAACAAACTGAAATTGAGCAAATAAGCATAGTTCATGTTTATCACAATTTGCTTCTTGACATCCTTGTACCACTGATACAAAATGCATTAGTTTTAGCTATGTGGTCTATAATCCTTTTAATGTTATAAAAGGGAACAGCATAGAGATTTCTGGTCCTAGGAAAGGCAATGTTAGCACTTAATCTCGGCCTGAATCTACATTATAATTAGTGAAGGCTGAGCTTTAATTTACAAAACTGAAAATACCCTGGACAAATCTGTAATAAAATCACTTTTCTGCTCTGCATCACAGAATCTTACTCCTTTAAATTCTGTTTATGTTCTTTCTTGCCCGGAGCGGCTTAGTGCATATAAATAAATATTATCTGCAATATAAATAATAATTCTGCTCATCTAGTGGGCCACTTACCCACCATGGCATCTTGTTATGGTAGAAATGAGCCAATTAGAGAAGAACTGTGATTAAAAAGCATGTGCAGAAAGTCACCTTGTGTTTCTTATTGCTTGTAATGGGAAAATGTAAATGCTGATAATTCCTATTTCATGCCAAACTATTACACAGGTCGGCGACAATGTAAGAATGTGAATAAATATGTATGTATAGTATACACACAGGGATTTTCGCAGGTGAGAAGTCTGTGATTAAAGCATATCTAATCCCCGAAACAAAAATGTAATAGATTGCAGCCTTGTAGTGATGTCTGCATTAGATTTTGTGGGGCTTTTGTTCCTTATGTTCAGCTGGTGATCCTGCTAGTAACACACTTCCTGTCCTAGAGTGACAGAGCTTACTCGCTGTATTGTATCTATGGATAAGCAGTGTTGTCACCCTAGGACAGGAAGTGTGTTAGAGCTACAGAACACCCCCTCTCCTTATCTCCAATACAAAGGGGTCTTTCATATTCCCCATAGGGATCTGAGAGCAATGCTAACTGATTACTGTCTTCAGAGGCAGAGAGCAAAAGAAGTGTAGGGACACCCCTGGTTATAGCTATTCAATAAGTACATTAAAATACTCTTGTGAGCTGATAACTTCTTTTGCTCTCTGCCTGAGACGGGGGAGTGTGCTGGTGGTGGACAATACCCAGGGGTTATGTTGACAATGCACGTTACTTGGGGGGTTCTCACACAATACCTCTGTCCATTGTCCTGCCCAGCTCACTGACGTCTCTGCTCAATGACGTCAATGAGCTGGGTGGGATGCGGGCCAGAGCATTACAGGTTGTTAAGAGCTCTTAGCAACCTGGGACGCTCTGGCCAGAAAGGCCCACGTGACCCAGTGAGATGCTGCCTGAGGCAACTGTCTCTGGCTTCCTTATTGTAGGGATGGACCTGAATATAACAAAGTTATTTCAATTTTCATATATTTCATAACACACAAAAGGAAGCAAATAGGAAAAATCCATTATGGGGGTTTACATACACTTTAAAGAGACAATGTTACCTAAAAAAAAAAAAAAATGCTGCAGGTATGTAGTCTAAGCACCTAGAGGCACAGCAGCCTCCCAACCCTTTCTGTCATGCCTGAATTCTGGCCATTTTGACAGGCAATGGGTAGTGTCAGTGTTGCTTTTAAGCTTTGCTCTTCAAGCATTTCTAATGTCTAAATGGGTGGCCCCTGACAACATTCTTGGTAAATGAAGTCCGTGACAACATTCTTGGTAAATGAAGTCCCTGACAACATTCTTGGTAAATGAAGTCCCTGACAACATTCTTGGTAAATGAAGTCCCTGGCAGCATTCTATGTAAATTAAGTCCCTGACAGTGCTCCCTTTTGTTAGATTTCTATAGCATACCCTTTCCACCCCCCCAGCCACAGTACAGTTCGGCAGGTGCACATTTTAACCCCAAATCCATGGTCCCTAGCCCACTAAACAGTCAATAAGATTTTAAACATTGTTATGACAGTAAAGGTTAACCAACACATCACAACGTCTCACATTAGCTAGCCTTCTTTGGCACTGTCAGAAACCCTCACTTAACTGTGACATACCACTTTGACCCCCATAGAAGTCCTGCATTCCACATTTATAAACTAGTTGGGTCAAGATTACACTTGTAGTGTCGTGGGCAGGACGATGGACTGAGGTAATGTGTGAGAACCCCCCAAGTAACATACACTGTCAACATTATCCCCCCCCCCCCAAGGGTACAAAACTAAATTTCCCTCTGGACCCTTTGTAACAACCCCCACCCTTGCCCTGCAACCTTTTGGGCCCATTCACGCCAGTGTGATATGGTACTACAATGTACAAGAAGAGGCTTAGTGGGCAGCACACTGGCTTAGTGGTTAGCACTTCTGCCTAGTCCCCGGTTCTAAACCCGATCAGGACACTGTCGGCAAAGAGTTTACATGTTCTCCCTGTGCTTGCGTGGTTTTTCTTCCATACCCCAAAGACATGCTGGAAGGTTAATTGGTTCCTGTCTAAATTGTCGCTGTATGTGTGTTGAGATAGGGACCTTAGATTGTAAGCTCCTTAAGGGCAGTGACTGATGTGAATGTGCAGTATGTAAATTGTTGGTGCTATATACTATAAATACCTGTAATAAATAAGGCATGCTACATGCATCGATGAGCTCCAATGCCATTCATTGTCAAAAGCATACCACTTGCATTGCAATGTACCACCATATGTTGCCGTGCACTGGCAGCCCATTCAAAAATTTGGATGCATTCATGTTAAACGCACCACCGAAGACCACCCTGGTATGAATGGTCCATTAATATTCTAATAGAAAAGCAGGGTATGGGGGCCTATCTCTGTTATGTCAAAATTCCACCACCTTCTCTAACCTACTCCTTCAAGGTAAACTAAAAAGTCCCACCACCGTGACATCAAAGCCCCAAGCCAAGACTATGCCCCTACTCTTCCTTCTGGGCTGCCCCAGTCAAGCACCCCTTCTCCTAGTTTTACATGTCTCAGGACATTCATTCCAATACAACTGTTGTATGCTTTTTATTAAGCAACTATTTCATTGTTTAAATAACCTTTCCTTTTAATGAAGAATAATGAGCAGCAGCTAGGACTTCTTCCACCCTGTTCAGAATAATAATAGACATAGGTTCTGTATTGTTCTTAGTAATGTAGGTAATCAGTTAGCCCTACTGTGCATCCCGCTGGTGTGTGAAATGAAATTTTGAGGCAAAAGATGGATCCTGTGAAGTAGGAGAAATATTTTTATGAATTGCTTTGCATTCAGCTGTTAATACTACTCTTTCCCCTCCTATTTGTTTGGCTGCAGAGTGAACCCGAGTCTCATCAATTGCAGCATCGGAACAATGGTATTTGATATGAGAATTTCAAATGCCAAGGCACTGCAGAGTTCAGACAATTGCTAGGGATTAAATGCATTTGGAACGCAAGACTTCTGGCCTTCCTGGAGCTGTATTCACAGACGGACATTAACGAGGAGTAATTTTTTTCTGTACCAGGAAAAATAACTTGCGCTAAAGGCACAAAATCATGCAGTTGACATAATCTTATGTTCAAGATAAGGCCCAAATGAAAAGTAAAATGCAATTCTTCATAAGGTGTAAAACTGGATGAAGGTTGGCAAATAAATTAAACACACACACACATGAAAATGCTGCTACTACCTCTTACTTACAGTCTATTAAACAGATATTTATTTTGGGTACTGTTACCTTATTAGCTGAATTACTTATGTCACACAGTAATTGCAGCGTTCCACTTACCGAGAATGTAATAAAGGTTTGCACATATGCCAAGTTATAAATAAAGATTGATGACAGAAAAGCCAGCTTAACTTGGCAGTAGAAAGTTTTATACTGACAATTAAACATTTGCTGAAGTAATAAGTCAGAATCAGGAGGTGAAATGTAGAAATCAGACAAGGTAGGGATGTAATGCAATATTCCTTCCAACAAGAAGAGTGAATAGGGCGACAGCATAGAAAAATGTATTGGGTTCCAAACACCAAATATTGCCATATTAACAGTCTTGAATTCTTAGGATCTCTCAGGATCAAAATCTGGCAAAACACTTAAAGGGGATGATTTACAAAAAGCACATTTTTCCCTTTAGGTTAGTGAATGAGGTGAAACTCTGCTGACTCCCATCATCCAACCATGTGCAAGCTTAAATACTGTTTGTTTGTTTTTTATTCTCCTTGCACGTGATTGGGTATTCATTGCTAAATTAATTTTCACCACATTAACTAAGCTAAAGAAAACCCCCCCTGCAAAGAGCAAATTCTCTTGCAAAGCAAACAGCCTATTTGCCTTTAGAAAATCCACTCTTTTGGCTCTTCATGTTGTGGGAGTACCTTTGTAAAAGGTGCCAATACTAAGGTGATGAGGCCTGGGAGAAAGGGCTTTCACCCTTTAAAGGGTCAGGCCAACACACCTTAAAGTGACACTAAACTCAGGAGTTAAATCTTAAAAATGCATTCAAGCACCCTAACATTTAAGAAAAATTATTCTTATTTGTGTATCACTCTGTTGTAGATCCTCAAATCATCTCTGAATTAGCGCTGACATTGTCCGTCCTACCTTCTCGAGGAAAGGATAGTTCCCCATGGCCCCTGTGTTTGTTGTAAAGTAGCCACCGCTACAAGCTCACTCCCGTGATGGACTACAATCTCACGTTTAGTTTACTCATTTGTATTGAAGTTATAGTCAATCACAGGAGTGAGTTGGGAGTGGTGGCTACTTCACAACACACACAGAGACCGTGGAGAACAAAAGAAGCCACCCTCCAGAAGGAAGGACTGTGCTCCTTAGCTTTGATGCCAGATGTGAACCTAATGCTATTGCATTAGAGGTGTAGCAAGGGCATGAAGCACCCAGGAACAAGTAATTAATTAGCCCTTTCCCCTCCACAAACCAAACCATAGTTCAATGCTCTGGACCAATTGTTCCCTGCCTAGGTTTTCCCCTCCTGATCCACCACAGAGGTGAGGCTTCAAATCGCCTCATTCTCCAGTGCTGCTTTGTTAATTTAGGAGCAGCTTCTGGGCTCGCTTCTATTTCCTTTGGCACTGCCCCTTTTAATCTGTCATGGAGGAGAGACTTGAATGTAGTGATTTCAAGCGTCATCTCCGTGGTGGATTAGGAGGGGTGCTGCCACATCAAAAGAAGAGAGCACAGAAGTGTGTCTAAAGACACTGATCCACCAGGTGGAGAAAGGATGCTATTTGGCTACACAACTAAATCTATTGCTTTGCTTGAAAAATAGACCCAAAATGTATGCTTACGTTTTTGTGGGCAGATTGCACCGTAATTAACATTCAACCTCTGTGATGAATATCCTCGCGTATTTAACTGTTTACCCCAAGTTCTGCTTTAAAGTGTCAATAATCCCTTCCCCCCCCAAAAAATAAAATAAAACCTGCCTAATATGGGTTTTTTTTGTCTATTTGTGTATTCACACTTTCCCTCATACATACATTACCTGTTGATCCTGCCAGTAAATCATCCTTCCTTGTCAGTAGCGGGAACAATCATGGTGTCTCTGCAGCGTTGCCCCCATAGTGCACGTGTTCCCCTTCTTCCACTCAGTAGGCCGTGTCTACTCTCAACTTACTGAGTAATTCTCATCAGCACGCTCAGGGGTGGGACCAAACCCGAGCGAGTCACGTGTCCTGTGGTGTCACTTAAGTTTTTTCAGGCTCTCCCTCCCAGGCTGTGCAGCTGTCAATCAACCATCTGACCCACCCCACAAGCATGGCTCTGCATGACCTGAGTGGAGGGCATGTGAGCTGCTCCAGCTTAGCCCCACCCCAGACCTGGGCTGTGCTAGGAAGAAAAAAAGAAAAAAACACGTGGCCCAGACATTAAATATTAAGAGCCTGTTCACATCAAAATTGGAATGAAATCACAGTCATCAGATGGTTTGTTGATTTGCAATTGTACCTTTTGATTTCCTTTCAATTTGTTGCATTGCACTCCATTGTTCAACGAATGCTAATGGAGAAATGCATGGATGTGAATGGGACTAGTTCATACTGGATCCATTGCGTTACTTGCTCTGCAAAAAAGTAGTATATGTTCTATTGTATTTTTTTCACCACAATGTAACACAATGGAACAAAGCGGTGTGAACTAGCCCCATTCACACCCATTAATTTGTCATTGCCCTTCCATTAGCATCCATTGAAAAATATGTTGCAACGCAATGGGCCCTATAAGGCATTTGCATCTGAATCGGACCCAAAAATGCGAGTCAATGGAGGTATGTTGACTTGAGTTTGCATAGGGCGTTGATATTTGTTGCGTTACGTTGGATTTTTTGGAGGTGTTTTTTTGGTTTGATTTTTACACTAAGCTATATGGGTAATTGGTTCTGCATTGCATTGACATGCATTAGCAGTTCACACCAGTTCGTTGTTTTGCGATGAAAAAAAGGAGAGCCTGTTCTACTTTTTTCAGTGGGGGGCAGTGCAATACAACACAGTGGTATGAACTGCTCCCATTCACACCCATTAATTTTCAGATGTTCTTGCACTGGCATCTGTTGAAAAACGGATGCCAACGCATCTGGTGTGAATGGGGCCTAGAAAAGGTATTTCATAATTTCTTTGTAAAGCATTTCAAATATAAATACATTGTAGGTGGGGGTGCCCTATCTTTTATATATGGGAAAACTATCAGGGGTTAGAATCACTTTAAAAGGGAACTATGGGGTAAGTGTTTTTCCCCTTAGTTCTTTTAAGGGTCACAGGAGGATATATACAAGCATCCTCCCGTGACCAAAAGCTCAGTATATCGTGAGCTACAGTTTGCTGTATACTGAGACCGCCGTAGCCGGGACTGATCCCGACAATGCTGTCGAGATCCACCCAGCTGCGTGAAAGACAGCTGGCCCTGTCTATCTAGAGGCAGAGTCAGCTGTACCCGCTCCCTCCCCCGTCCGTTCCTCCAGTCCGCGCTGGGGGATCGGAACGGGGTAATCCCTGTGGGGAGCCGTGAGTGACAGTCACCGCTCTCTGCGAGAGGTGAGCGAGCTGCGGTATGTGTTCGGTCACTTCCGATCTATTGAGCCGACGTGTGACAGTTTCATTGTCACATGTCGGCTTGAACTATGAGGGTGTGTGAAAATCACTCACCTCATAGTTCTCCTTTAACAGTGAGTTTGGAAAGCTAATGGTCCCTAATGTTACAGTACTAGGGCTCCCATCGTATGGCTACAAGCCTGCTACTAATGCCAGCATAGGGAGTATTATCTGGTAAAAATATAAAAGGGGCTGTGAGAAACGTCTCCGTTGTCCTAAGCTCCTGAACAAAGTTGACAGATCATTCCAGGCAGATGATGAACAAGTGTAGAGCCACTGCCAGCTCCCTTAAAGAGCCTTCCTTTCCAAAATCCTTTCTACAAGAATGTCCCTCTTGGCAGCAAGAGGACGAGGAGGGGGCGAGAAAGATTTAGGAACCGGTGGAGCCGCATGGTGTAGATTAAGATGATTGTCATCACCTTTCCACGCATTAATGTGTCATTCTTTACAGCCAAGATAGCGGCAGCTGGTTCATGACTGCTTTAGCGCCGTCAAACATAATATCAATCCAAAACAAACAAGAGTATAAAATACAAAGGACGGAAAAAAAAGAACTGTCTCCAAGTATCACCTTACAGGGCTTAGCGGTAATTCTAAACGTTGGCTTAAGATCTTCTTAAGTAACGATTATGCCCCCTCCCCCATTGCCCATTCCCCTGCACTCATAAAAAAATTGCAAAGTGCTAATATGATCTTAAGTGGTCGCTGAAGCTTTGCAAGTATCAGTAACTCAACGCAAGATTGGTTTTACTGTTGTTGCGTCTATTGTGATGAGAAGATTTCCATGTATTTGCAAAATTCTCCATGTTTTTGAACCTGGCTTATTAGTATTGAAATCTCTCTATGCCAGCTTAGCAAAGCCACATGTTCATTATGAACATTTCCGAGGTCATTAAAGCTGAACTCCAGGCACATAAAAAAGACACAAATTAATGCAGCTCTGCAATCATTAATACATCATTAAATGTATTGTTTTTAAATGCAAGCAGGGCCTGAATTTAACCTGGCATCGGCCTTTTGCTGTGCCTGTACAGTGAAAGAAGAACCAGTACAAGCAGCCAATAAGTCCATGTGCTGCCAAGAAGCATGCTGATAGGAGGAGGGAGCAGAGTGATAGAGAGATGAGCTCATCACTGTGCTACTGCTGTCCAATCACAGACTGGATAGAGTCCTAGACACTCTAAGCTCAAAGGAAGTGTGTTGAATGATGCTGGTTTTCAAACTGAGGACATCTAGTGGCAGTAAAGGAGCACTGTGGGGGGAATTCTCTGGAATGAAGGTGAATATTTGAAAAGCTGCTTTTTTTATTTTGCCTTTTAACAAGCTATTAATTTTTATCTTGGTAGTTTTTACTGTATTTCAGCTTTAATATCTTACAAAGAGTTATAGATCATTAGCCAGTGGCAGGATATGTATAAAATATGGAACCTCATTGATTTTCTTGGCTTGTTACTACTATAACATGTATCATACTTTATTGTGCCCTGGGCTTATCTAAAAATCAGTGAAGCTGCAGCATTGACAGATACTGAATTCAGCATTGATTTTTAGCAGACACTGTTCAATGCACCCCCGAGCAAGGTCGATTTGCAAGATGAGGGGCAGATGCCCTTAAAGAGACACTGTTGCTAAAAAAAGTGAACAAAGACAGCATTTTATACAGATAACACCATCTTTGCTCTCTTGCTGAGACACAGCCAGCGCTAGAATCTTCAGCATCCCACATTTCTGTATGTGTCAGATGCACACAGGGCCGTCTTTAAGGGGGGGCAAATGGGGCAGTTGCCCTGTGTCCCATAATTTACAAGGTCCCACGGCAGTTGTACCTTTCTCCCCCAGTGGCAGACAGAAAAAGAGCCGTGGCAGCGCCAGTGGGGAGATAGGTTGGCCCTCCATTCTCAGTAGCAGTCAGTCTAAGAAGTGAGAGGCCGTCCGTGCTGTCTGAGTGCATTGCTGTGCAGAGTCCTGAGTGCATTGCTGTGCAGAGTCCTGAGTGTATTGCTGTGCAGAGTCCTGAGTGTATTGCTGTGCAGAGTCCTGAGTGCATTGCTGTGCAGAGTCCTGAGTGCATTGCTGTGCAAAGTCCTGAGTGTATTGCTGTGCTGAGTCCTGAGTGCATTGCGTTGTAGAGTCCTGAGTTTATTGCAGTGCAGTGTCCAGAGTCCATTGCAGTGCAGAGTCCTGAGTCCAATGTGGTGTACAGTCCGGAGTCCAATGCGGTGTAGAATCCTGAGTTGATTGCAGTGTAGAGTCCTGAGTCTATTGTGTTGTAGAGTTCTGAGTCCATTGCAGTGTAAAGTCCGGAGTCCATTGCCGTGTGGAGTCCTGAGTTCATGTCATTAAAGAGTCTTGAGCCCATTGCGGTGCCGAGTCCCGAGTTTATTGTGTTGCATAGTCCTGAGTTTAGTGCATTGAACTTTATATACAGTATCTATATTCACACATACATATATTGTTTTTATTTTTGGGGGAAGGTAATGTAGGGGGATACGGGGGGCCAGGTCAGGAAGTGTGTGTGAGGGGTGAGGTGATGGAGGTGGGCAGGTTGTGGGGGCCCATTAGCAAATTCTTGCCCAGGGCCCACTTAATATTAAAGGCGGCCCTGGATGTGCATGTCACTCATGTATCCCTGCAGCTCTGGGGGTTTAAGCTGCATTGTACATTAACCCTGGCCTTGGCCTAGCCCCACTGCAAGGGTTAATAATAATTTCCCCAGGAGTTCTACTTTAATCATTCTGAAGACCTTTGGGATGAATTGGAACACTGATTGCATGCAACATTAGTACCTGACCTCACAAATGCTCATTTGGCTGAATGGGCACAAATTCTAATAGACACACTCGGAAATCTTGTGTTAAGCTTTCCCAGAAGAGTGGAGATCATTATATCCACAAAAGGGGGACAACTCCATATTAATGCCCATGGTTTTGGAATGAGATGTCCAACAAGCTAAGATAGATGTGATGGTTAGGTGCCGACATACAGCTGGCTATATAGTGTGAATCCACGTTTGGTTGTTAGGCATGTTTACCCAAGTCTGGACACATTTGGGAAGGTTTGAGCAAACATGAAGAATCTAATGAACAATGTGTTTGTGTGTTGAGGGGGAAGGTAACTCCATATTTATGAGCATGATTTTAGAATGGGATGCGGGAAAGTTCATATATGTGTGATGGCCAGGTGTCCACAAATGTTTGGCCATATAGTATAATTGTGGAACTTATTACATTGTCACATGTACTTACAGTTTCCATCTTTTATTGCCATAATTTACAGTAAATGTTTTTAACCATTGCTGCAACTACTGAAGCACCCCTGGCATTGTTATAAATTGCACTAACCCCTGACACTTCTTCTGGATAGCTTGGTCTGCATATAAATGTAGAGAAAAACATAGATAAAGGCATGTAAAGAAAATAATTTATTATCCGCATATAGTTATCAGAATACAAGATGTTCTACAACAGTGGTCCTTTACAGCTATAAAGAAAGCACCCACACCGTTATAGGGTACTGTCATATCTTAACTATCTACATGTTTGTCTTTTTACACAGGTCTTCGAAGAAGAACATCATATCTTGTATTTGGACCATGGTGGTGTTATTGTGGCCATCAAGGATACATCTATTCCTCTAAAAATCCTCAAGTAAGTATAATATAAAGCTGCTTTATAACTGCATGTTATGAAATGTTTTATGACTTTTTATTGACATATACTCAAATTTTAATGTCAAAGTGGACGTTCGCCCCAAAAATCACCAAAAAAAGTAACTTATTACGGTGGCACTCGCTCTCACTTCCTCTGTCCACTCAGTCTGACTCTACCCCGTCCACCACCTACAGCCTCCTGAGATAACATTGCACATCTCAGGAGGCTACAGGATCAGTCTCCCAGTAGTGTGTATCTCACACATGCGCAGTAGGGGGTTAGCTGTGAGTGATCAGGAAGTCACAGCCAGCTCCCAAATCCAAGATGGTGGTATGGAACATCAGAAGCCCTAAGAAGAATCAGCTGCATGGAAGGTAGTGCTGGACTTCATGGACTGGTAACTACGCATTTCTCAAGTCAGCAGCTACAATACTTCTAGCTGGTGAATTATATTTTCCCCCTAGCTAAATGAAATTATCCTTTAAGGTACATTATATAAGAACCATGAACATTAAAATCGAGTTGCCGCCCCCACCCCCTTTTGTGACTACATTAACTCCCACTCTTCTGGGAAGTGTGTCTGTGGCAATGTGTTCCCCCCCCAAAAAAAAACACTTGTGAGGTTAGGTACTAATGTTGGATGTCATTCCAATTCACCCCAAAGGTTTTTTAATAGAGTTGGTGTTTTTGCCATGTAATGTACATTAACAGTCATGTTAGGATGGATTATGGGCCAGAATTCTGCTCTAGGTTCCCGCCAGCGGTGCCCAAATAAACAAATGCTTAGACAATAATGTAATTTGCCTGATGAAAAGGAGTGGAGCCGAGATTGGCTCAGAAGTGGTCATGTAAGCAAAAGCCTAGGCTTTGTGTTCATGTAAGCAGTACTGGAGTAAGCCTGGAGCAGCATTTTCTTCAGGAAAGGTATTAGAAAGTATTTTATACCCTCTGTTACTTTTTCCATCCAATTTTGTTTTTGGAAATTGTCACTTTTCTATCAGCTTTTGCAACTTGGATAAAAAGTGATTTCATTATTATGGTGAGACAGGAGTTAAACATGCAAATGAAAAGTTGAGCAACTATTGGTTTGCCCCTTACATTAGTCCTTTACTTGTGCTCCTGGTGCGCCCTTTACAACAGTCCTTTGCCTTGTGTACCTGGTACAGGGGTGCCCGAGGCCGGGTGTCACTCGAAGAGGAGAGCGGGTAACACCCCGCCGTGTCGTCCTCGCGCGAATGCGTGGCCAACTTGGTGATGGAGAGGAGGGGACGTTCACCCGGCGGGATGAGGTATGCCGCCGGGTCCCCTCCTCTCTCCTGACACCTCCCCCTTGTGACGCCACTGACCTGGTACACCCTTTACAATAGTCCTTGACCCTGGTACCTGGTGCACCCTTTATAATAGTCCTTCACTGTGTGTACCTGGTGAGCTATTTACATTAGTCTCTTACCTTGTGTATCTGGTGCTTCATTTAGATTAGTCCTTCACCTTGTGTGCCATTTTTACTTGCTTATCAGTATGTTGCTTGTAAGAGTCAAGTTGATAGTAACGACAGCCAACCAGGACATCCTAACTACCTGGATGAGGTTGCATAAAATATATTACGATTAACTGGCCTGTAGCAAGCCCTCATTCACTTCTTACCAGTGACAGAGGCTGCCATACTGTAGTCCTGTCAGATATGTTCATTTTCAGTAAAGTTCTCATTTAACTTTAAAAATAAAGCCAGGATTTACTGAATTTTTCCTTTATAGTTTGCTGTAATGGAGATCTGTCAACTGCTAATTGACTGAGGTCATCAATATTCTGTGATATTACTGTAACTCTTATCTCTGTGACTGAGCGAAATCATATGCATGGTCACATATTTTGGTTCTTTGATTAAGAAATTAGCTCATCAAACATGCGTGCTACATCAATGTATTAAAGGACAGTTCTCAGTGAAGTTTAGAAAAAGTGACTAGATCAAACCTGCAGAGTCCAAGCTCAAAGAGAAATCCCGTCATCATATTATTAAACTAAAATTTGTCCTCGCTCTTCCCCAGAGTTTTTAGACTCAGCTGTTCCATTGCATGTTATTTAAATTACTTTAATATAACATGAAGTATACAGTATGTGTATAAATATATTATTTTACATAACAAAAATGATATTTTATAATAGGTATTTTTATAATTGTTCCTTATACAGAGTCGTCTGCTGCTTTTGAAAATTCAGTCTGCCCCAACTTGCTTACGGACTGTGTCAATAGGCTTTTGTTTTCTACCCGCTGTAACACCTCTGAACAATTCTATGGGAATGCAAACTTTTCAGGTCAAATTCAGGTCATGATGAGTGGAGCAACTACAGGTCAAATGCATCTGTCAATTAATTCCTAAAGGAGAACTATGGGGTCAGTGCTTTTCCCCATAGTTCTCCTAAGGGTCACAGGAGGACACAAACTAGAGTCCTTCCATGACCCAAAGCCCAAAGTATACTGAGAGCGCCACAGCCGGGACGGATCCCGACATTACTGTCGATATCCACCCAGCTGCGTGATTGACAGCTGGCTCTGCCTATTTAGAGGCAGAGCCAGCTGTACCCGCCCCCTCCCCAGTCCGTTCCGCCAGTCAGTGCTGGAGGATCGGAAGGGGGGGAATTTCTTCCCATCTCCTTCTTTCCACAATATTTTGTAGTGTGCCTGTTGGGATGTGTGCCATTTAGTCAATAGGTCTGGTTCATCTCAAAGGTGTTTTTGGTAGGGTTAATGTTTGGGCTTTGTGCAGGCCTCTCAAGTTCTTTCACACCAAACTGTGTCCTCATGGACCTGGATTTGTGTACAGAGGCACAGTCATGCCGGAACAGAAAGGGGCCCCGACCTAAAATGTTACCACAAGGATAGAAGTGCACAGTTGTCTAAAATATCTTTATATGCTATAACTAATCTAGCTAAACTATGTTTCTTATCTCTCCTTAGATTCAGTGTAGATGACGGCCAGACCTGGAGTGTGCACAACTTCACTAGCACATCAGTGTTTGTGGATGGACTTCTCAGTGAACCTGGAGACGAGACACTGGTTATGACGTATGTCCCTGTTAACTTGCTTTTAAAAATTGTATCATATAAAATAGTTTAGATTGTCACTATTTATGGCTGGTGAGTTGAAATGAAAGCTGCAGGCACCTGGAATGAAGATAATGTAACACAATAAACACAATCAAATCTAAAATCTCACCAGCGCCAGATCCATCACATCTTTGGGAATACAGAAACAAACACCTTCTACAAGTGGGCAGCACCTGGACAGTCAGGGTAACAGGAGATCTATAGACAGGGAACACAAACACAAGAGAGGCGCACAGTATTTGTGTTCCCTGTCAATAAACACAATAAGTCTGATTATTTATGCTTTTAAAAACATTAACTGATCTGACGACATCAATGATCAGAAAAGCCATTTTTGAAGCAACTTATGTGAAAGTTAACCTCTGTTTTCTTGCTAGACATAAGGAATCATAGACTGGAAACAACTTTTTTTTTCCTGTATGATTATGTTTGAAAAAGTTGTGAATTATGTACTGCGCTCCTCTCAATACTTACACATTTTCACACCTGCCAGTTACGGTGCATTGTGGTGATGCGCGCATCACTGTTACACATCATCAAGCACGTGTTGTGTTGCACCACAAACCCAATTCACTAAGGCAATGTGCCTCCAACACACATAGGTTGCACTGCACCACAGCCTATAGTGCACTCTGGAGCCTTGCTATGGAAAAAATGGTACATGTCTAATTTTTGGTCCATTTTGGTGTGTTGGCAGTGTATTTTAATGCGTGGACTGTCTTGACATAACACAAACAGCAGACCAGACTACTGTAAATGGGACCTTAGTGTAAGCCAGAAAGAAGTATGGTGGCTGCCTTTGCTGACCTTGTTCTGAAATTGCTAGTCCTATGACTATTATGCTGATCTTCCAACCTAAAACTTTAAGGTAAAGTGGGAGAGTCAGCGGAAAACCCACCCCAAACCACTCAGTGATTCATCTGCTTAGTACTGCCCCACTCCTCCTTCCTCAGTTGCAGCCATCATCAAAATATGATCTGAAGTCCAAAGGTGACATTAGGGGTCTAATAGATTGCTAAGGCAGCCTTAGAGAGAACGTGTGACCTTCTAAGTGTTATCACATAGGGGGCTTGTGAGCCCACCCATGTGATAGCAATGAAATAAAAAAGTTTTTTTTTAAATAAAATAAATATAAAAATAACAAAAAAATGTAAACATGGGTTGGGTGCGCCTATGTGCGAAACTGAGGTTTGTGTTACACTTGTTGGGTATCGACACGTGTGCCACAGTGAGAGCAATAATTCTATGGCCAATGTTAACGGTTAATTTTAAACTGATGACCTGTACAGGCTTTCAAAGTGTCACCTATGGACAATTTGGGATACTGTATTTTGTCACCAGGTCATGGGTGCACGCTGTTTTTAACTAGGGCATGCTGTGTATCTATTTACTTGGCACAACCTCATCTTTAATATTTTACACACACACAAAATAGAAAAAAAGAAATTTGGGGTATTATGAAGAGTTTTGCTAATATCATGTGACATAAAAATTTGGATCTGCCACAATTTTATTCTACGGGGTCCCTGCTTTCAGGAACTATATCATTCTCTGGGGTTTTAAATTACTTTCACTTATTAAATGTGTTTTAATCGGGGGTTTTAAAATGTGGATTATAAGGTGTGCAAAAAAACGTCTCGTCAGCGAAAGGGTTAAACTGTGCATACCATTCCCTGCTTTATAGGATATTACAATTTAATGTGCCCACCGCAGCCACGCACACAAACCATGACCAGGTAAGGCAAAAGCAAGCTACCAGTGACCCCCATACAAACCTAGAAAGAGATGCAAACTCCACTCAGAAAGCATTCTTAGTAGTAATTGAAGCTAAGGCCCCACTACTGGAAGGTAGCAGTCAGGGCTGGACTTACTCTATCTGCTGCCCCAATGTCAGGTTCCTCAATGCACCCCCCTGTAAGCAGGCTCCATACAAGTGATCTCGGCGACATCGCTGATGTACAAAACAAGCGGCTGCTTCCACGCTCTACATTTAGCCCCGCTTGCCCATAGCAAGGCTAAAAGTAGAAAACAAATACACACCCAGCACCCGGAAACTGCATGTCCCGGGCGTCGGGATATAGGAATTCCACACCCCTGCAGCCCCTCTACTCCCTGCTGCACCAAGGCCAGGCCTAGGTTGGTCTTGTGGGAAATCCGGCCCTTGTAGCAGTGCAAACCACTGAGCCAGTGTGGACTAATAACTTACATACTCCCTCCCTATGTATACAATTCTGCACGTAGTAGACTGATGAGATGATTCATGAGGACATTGTTCTCTCCGATGGGCTTGTAGCAATGTGTCTGACTTTTATTCACATAATCATTATTGTTTTAATATTTTGATGTAATTACCCGCTGGAATTTCATATCATCACGCAGGCAAAATGTAATGAGCTAATCTCTTTTGGCTATTGTAACAAGCCTCTGAAATACCAATTTTAATAAAAAATGGAGGTGGAGGCAGATGACTGCAGCACAAAGGCAAATAATAGAAAAATAAACCTAAATAATAAACTGTTAATAATGTGGATGATTGGATACTGTGAGAGACAATGTGGAATCTTTTAAAGGCCACTGTGCTGTGCGCAATCCATCAGATTGCTTGAATGACTGTGTATTTATTAAATGCTTTGTGTCCATCCAGTCTTGAATAATATAATCCTTTCATTAAAATAATATAATTCAAAATTATTATGTATGATATTATTGTTATTTTCTTCATATTATTGTTATTAATAATAATAATAATATTGTTATTTTATAAATATTAATTCATAAAATAATTTTGACTATTATTTTATTGCTGCCCACAACTACATTTGTTTAATTAGTTATTCAGATTGTGAATTTAAAGAATATATACATTTTCACATCACTAAGATCTCATATAAATCTTCAGCCATTGTTATCATTTCAAGTCATTTTCAATATATTTAAATCTGCATCTTTTATTAAAACAGCGCCTGGTGATCCTGCCATGATGATCTTTGTTCAGGCACTTCCTGTTATAGGGTGACAACGCTCTGTCCCTGTCTCCCAGTTGCTCTCCTGCATTGTCGCCCTATCTATCTTCCAATGGAGAGTGCAAGCACATTATGCAGGCAAGGTACATTGTTATCACCATAAAAAAAAAACCCTCCCTGAGAAATGTCATAACACTGAGGTGTATGTAGAGAGGAAGTGGCAGCAAAAAAGCTGCTCTCAGCAACACTGAGATGCAAGAAAGGATGAAATAAAGGTAAAAATTGCATTTTTTTTAAAATGCCAATTATCTATGACACTTTAACAAACAGAATATCTTTCAGTTATAATTGACATCTACTGTTGGGGGTCTATTTGCGGAGCCACTGACCTTGTGAATCTCTGTGAATGTTCGTTCTGTGCGAATGGATGCACAAAACGATCGTTCTTGTTATATTTTCTTTTCAAGTTGGTTGTATTTTCATGTGTCATCGTGTAATGCCGCATTATGGCCACTAGTATTCATTTATTATACTCCCCAGCTCCATCTAGTGGCCACAGTGCAGTATTACAAGAGGTTGTTTGAAAATACATTGGACATAAAACATTTTTTGCATCCATTTGCTCAGGACGAATATTCGCGGAGACTCGGAGGGGCAATTGTACTTCTCAAATTGTTTATAAACAGACCCCTAAGAGTCAGGATGCTTTTGATTTAGAAATTTTAAAAAAATCGAAAAAGTAATTGATTTCCTTTTTTTTTTAAATGGAAGCCCATAAACAATTGCAGAGGTACACTCAAGGCATGCTGGTATGTGCACATAGTACAGATCTATAGACAGTGCACGTAGTTAGGCACAAAAACAGATTTTTAGAAATACCATCTCACTTATTTCTTGGTTGGCTTGCAAATTATTGCTCTGGACCAGGTTCCTTATAGGGATGACGGTGGGCCATGCCTGAGTAATGTGTATCAATAAAGCTGGGTGTAGTCTCCACCAGGGACGCATGGTACATGTGACAATGCAGGACCACAATTGGAAGTCAGTTGTCACCCGAAAAATAGGAAGCGTCTGTAGAATGACCTTTATGACAGTTTAATAGGTTATTATTTTAATGAAAGCTGCAGGCTATAAAAGATTCAAATTAACTTTAGAACCGACATTAAAATGCTAAAGCTTTTATTAGATTTTAGTGATGGGGTTAAAATCTACTTTAAAGGAGAACTATGAGGTGAGTGATTTTTCACTCATCCTCATAGTTCGAGCCGACGTGTGACAATGAAACTGTCACACGTGGGCTCAATAGATCGGGAAGTGAGCGAACACATACCGTCCCTCGCTCACTTTCAGATCATCTCCCTGCTCAGTTTCAGATCCCCCCCTCTACGATCCTCCAGCACTGACTGGAGGAACGGACGGGGGAGGGGGCAGGCAGAGCCAGCTGTCAATCAGCCAGCTGGGTGGATCTCGCCAGTATTGTCGAGATCCGTCACGGTTGCGGCACTCTCAGTATGTAGTGAGCTGTAGCTCGCTATATACTGAGCTTTGGGTCACGGGAGGACTTTAATATATGTCCTCCCGTGACCTTTAAGAGAACTATGGGATAAAATGTTTACCCCATAGTTCCGGGGATCTTAAAAAGGGTGGTGTACTTTTACTGCCCCCTCCCCCCACTGCTTACACACACATTAACATGGTAGCCGCTAAGGACCATACACACTGGCGTGGTTGCGGTGCCTCACACAATTTTAACTCAACAGGTCACATTTGGCAGATGGCAATGCCTTCCAAACGTGCCCATTGAAGTCAACAGGACCGCAGGCACGCGTGACAAAAGCCCAATGAGTATTGCAATTATTATTTTATTATAAATCAATCATTATGGATTCTAAGGGGGTTGGAGGGATTAATATTTAAAGTGGTATTAAACTCTTAAACTTTCTTCAATAATGAATCCAGATTAAACAAATATACATTTCCTAGTAAAGTATTTCTTTACATTTTTGCCCAAGCACATCGTCGTAATGTTTTTGAACAGCTCCAACTCTCTCAGCTCCACTTCCTTGATCTTCCTGTCCAGTACTAGATCACAAGGGAGAGCGCAGTCTCCAGCAGCTTTTCAATTTACTAGCTTAGAGAAGGGAAGGGGGAGGAAGGAGGAGAGGAGAGCAGAGAGCAATTGTTGCCTTGCTGTGCCTGTGTGTTTGTGGTGATACACACAGGTTACTAGCACACACCATGGTGGCTTGATTTGTTTGATTTGCTCATTGCAAACAACTGAAAGTTTGTAAATTTTGCCAATAAACCTGATTGGCAATGGGGGTTGAATAATTTTGATTACAACTGTACATGCTGCTTGATAAACGCAGGAGAGACACACATTGAAGAGCAATTAATGTATTGGGATGACCAGAGAAAAAAGCTGCTCCTTCCTTTCAGTTCATTGGACCTTGTGCAAAGTTTTCATGCTTTCATTAAATGATATGAAACTGCTGAGCCTGTTAAATGAAGCATTTTAAGTGCGAAGTGATAACTTCACGGAGAGAAGTTTATATCTACACTGACAGAATACACAGAGAATTCCTTTGACAACCCTCCGTAGCTCAGCCCTTTTTAGAAGATAAATGCAGCGGGCTTACCTGTAATACTAACAGATGTGTTCAAAGCTGGGCATTTTTCACAGGAGTTCCTCTGCAAAGTAACCACAAGTTTTTAATATTCTTCAAAGCTTGTGACTTTTTTTCTTTCCGAACATTTTTTTGAGTATATATTAGTGAGAGCAGGACTGATGTCACAGTGCCACCCAATGGTAGATCGATAAACTGGATCATCAGAGGGAAATAATAATAGATTGGCTGGATAAGTCACATTCTGGACATTGTCCACCTGATCGAATTTTTAAAAAAAAGCTGACCAATGTGAAAACGTTTCCAATGCATTTGGTTTCGTGTTTGTTGACTTTGTTCTTGAGAAGAGGCATTTTAAGTGTATCTAAAGACAAAAACAAACATTTAACATATTTCAGTTTACCAATCCTGTGGTGGCTGAATAAGTTTTCTATTTTTAGGCTTTTTTGTCCTTTATTTTTTTCTGCTGATCTGGCTAGTAACACACTTCCTGTCTCAGGGCCCATTCACACGACACCCAGATCATCTCCAGATCAGATTGTTTGTGAACCAAAAATGCATCCTAATGTATCCCTATGCTCAAGGGTGTAACTAGAAATCAAAATTTTGTATGGTGCCCTGTGATCTCTACTTATGCCCTTGCAGAGCCCACCTGAGATCCCACACAGCCCACCTGAGAGTGACCCTGCAGAGCCCGCCATAGACTCTCTATGGTGGACTCTGCAGGGTCTCAGCTGGGCTGGTCAAACCCTCTTACCTGTCAGCCCTGATCCACTGTACGCCTCCTCCACGGTCGCTGGCAGGCCCCGCCTCGTCTTCTGTTGCTGGACCACGCCCCCTCTTCAGTCACCTGGCCCCGCCTCCTCTTCCGTTGCCGGGCCCCTCCTCCACTGCTGACGCCGGGCCCAGCCTCCTCCTCCACAGCTAGCTGTCACAGACTCAGCAGCGGCTGTGAAGAGGAACGCGCCGCTGCACACATCACTGACAAGTTGTCGTTGATCTAACAGCGACATGTTCCTCCTCCCACCTGCCAGTGACAACCAGCAGCCTGAGATGCCATAGCGACCCAGGCGGCCCACACAGAATCAGGGGATGTCCTGGCCGGGCCCCCCTGTGCCCCATAGTGGCCACCTGGGTTGCTATGGCGATTGTTATGCCATTGCCTATGCTAGTTCTGGCCTCTGTTCACACCAGTGCAGTCAGTTCCAGACCAGAAAAATACTGCATGTCTCATTTTGTCTGGTCTGGAATGCATGGGAACTGCGTGCAGGTTCACATCATTTTCCCGCTAGATCTGGACCAGAAAATGGTGTGAACCTGCTCTAAGGGTTGCTCCACTCTATTAAGGAACAACGAAGCCACTCTTGTACAGAAGCATTGTCACCCTGTGGGGAGGGAAGCGTTAGATGAACTAGCAGATTTGGATGGACTTGACTATCAAATGAAATCTGAACCTCAGCTAACAATTTCTAAGCAGATACAACAAAAGTAATTTTTTCTCTTTTTGGGATAAAGGTTTTACATAAATCAATAAAAGCTGACCATTGTAGCCACCACCGTCAGTGTTAAATGGTTTGCCCTGTGGATGCACCGATGCAGGTTTTTCTGTATCGAGTACGAGTATCAATATTTTTCTTTCGGTACTTGCTGATACTGAGTACAGATACTGGTAC
Organism: Nanorana parkeri; assembly: GCF_000935625.1. Taxonomy (NCBI): domain Eukaryota; kingdom Metazoa; phylum Chordata; class Amphibia; order Anura; family Dicroglossidae; genus Nanorana; species Nanorana parkeri. The sequence continues at coordinate 3,186,522 of NW_017306448.1, read as the reverse complement.
TTCCGCTAGCATGGAGCCAGCCTCCTGGTCAATCAGGAAGCCAGGCAGCATGTCATTACCCGCCGCCTGGCTTCTTGATTGCTTGGGATTGCCAGCTACTTGCTGTTTGGCCAGCTCAATGCAGACTTCCCGGCCAATCAGGCACTGCTGGTCAGAGGAAATCTCCCTCTGACCGGAAGTTTCCGGTATCAGCGGTAAGTATCGGAGCATTTGGGCGAGTCCGAGTACCAAATACTCGGTATCGGCATCGATAACAATACTAATATCAACATCGGTGCATGCCTAGTTTGCCCTCTATCGGACACTTCTGATGGACAGCTTGGCCTGTTGAAGGAAGCTGAAATATAACAGACTTACTGGACGGATCACCAGGTGAAAATAAAGGTATAAAAGCCTAAACATATAAATAAATAAATAAAGGCAGCCTTCATATTTTAGGACTAGTAAGCTGCAATATATAATATTTTTGTTTTTGAGTTTAGATATGCTTTAAAGGGGGCTATGATCACCTTGTATAAATACATAAATGTAAGAGTAAGAGCTCTAAAAATGTGGACTAGAGGTAGTTTTAGCCAACTCAGTAGACTAATAGGGAAGCACCAATACCGGATTTTCGGTTACGAGTACCAATGATTATATTTCAGTACTTGCTGATACTGAGTACCGATACCAGTACTTCCGCTCGCAAGGAACCCTCTTCCTGGGCAATCAGGAAGCCAGCAGCATGTCACTACCTGCCGCCCAGCTTCCTAATTGCCTTGGAAGCCAGCTCCATGCTGTTTGGCTGGCTCAATGCTGATTGGCTGGGAAGCCAGTTTCCCGGCCAATTAGCATGGAGCCAGCTTACCGGCCAATCAGGAATCTGGGAGGTGTGTCATTACCCGCCGCCCAGCTTCCTGATTGGCCAGGAAGCCGGTTCCATGTTCCCTCGTGGCACTGCCTGTCAGAGGAAATCTCCCTCTGACCGGAAGACTGAGGACTCAAATTTGAAGATTGAGTTTCTCTGATAAGCTTCATTAACATACAATGGACAAGCCACCCCTCACCCCTCACAGCCCTCCTAACATTTCAAAGAAAGAGAAGCAAGAAGAAATGTTAACCCTTAAACACCAAGTAAAAGCATTTTAAAGAAGCCATTTTTATTTTATTTTTTAGCTAATGTGAATAGAAACATGTAACAAATATAAAATAGGTGTTATCCTAATTTGGCTGCAAAAGTGGAAATACAATTTACGGGATCAGGAAGGCTCTTGACTGGATCATGCGTTATAAGGCCCCATTCACACTGAGCGATTTATCGCGTGGTAATCCGCGCGATATCGCGGCTATTTACCGCGCGATATCGCTCTCCAATGCATGGCAATGGGGCTCTGTTTGTCGCTGTCACGGGTCGTGCGTCGCTACAACAGGACCCTTTTTGGAGCGGATTTTCGGCGCGATTCAACTTTGCTCAATGCAACTATTTGCGCGATATCACGCAAAATGGAAATCGCGCGACAAACGCGCGATTTGCGATACACTCAGTGTGAATGGGGCCTAAGGGTGTTCATGAGAGCTTTTTGCAAGGTTTTTTTCACTTTCCTCTGGATCATCTGTAAGTTTAGGGTTCTGTGGATGCAGTTTTTTTATCATTCATTTATTGATTTTTTTTATTGATTGAACTTTTTTTTCTTGCTTTTGTTTTTCTTCTAACCTAACTATGTAACTGACTCAGACAAAAGCCAGCAGGCTACTACTACTGGATAGATTGGACACATTTCAGATGCCTTCCATGGGCTTTTTAATGTGTGCATTCATCTCTTTTTTTAAATTCTCATTTAAACTACAACAAAAATACAATGATGATCGAATAGGATTTTTAGCAGCTTAATTTTCTTTTTGGCTTAATTTTTCTGTAATAAAATTCATATATAACCCATATACATGTTAGGCTGTTAAAGTAGTATTAAACTCTCAAATTTTTTTAAATAATGAACTAAGTATTTCTTTAAATTTTTGCCCAAATACTTACATTAACCATGTTTCCGAGCAACTGGTTCCAACAATCTCAGCTCGGCTTCCCTGAACTCCTGTCCAGCCCAATATCCCAAAGGACAGGGCAGTCTCTGGCAACTATTCATCTATTAGCTTGGAGAAGGGGGGAAGGAGCAGTGGAGAGAAGGGAGTAGAGGACTGGCTTGCCTTGCTGTGGGTAATGGCTTGCCTTGCTGTATCTGTGTGTTTGTGGAGACACACATAGCTTAGCACACACAAGGGTGGTCCCATAGCACCCTGCAAGGGAAAAAGAGCCACCCTAAAACAGGGAATGAGGGCCAGTGCTCAGGGGACTAGCTGATTCTGCAGGAAGATAAAATCAAGGAGAAGCATTAATTGTAGCATTAATTCAGCATTTGAAATAGCTTTAAAAAGATTTTTCTTTAATATCACTTTAAAAATAGCAATGTATGTCAGGCTTTGCTCACTGTCCAGGGAGAGCAGTAAACAAACCTTGTAAATCCCTTGCTCTAGTATCCATGATGCCTACTATCAAGTGTTCAAGTTGTTGCCTCGATGGAAGTGTAGACGAATGAGGCTTCATCTATAAAAAAATATAAGAACTGCCTATATTGCATTGTAGCATGTCATATTAGCACCTCTTTCCATTGCAGGGTTAAATCTGGCTTGTTGCTGTGGGTCCTTTTTTATGTATTTCTCTGACTGAAGAACTGTGCTTTTTGCCTGTAGGAAGAAACCCATTCTGGTCTAGTATGTAAGAATTAAAGAGAAAATTCCCATAGAATGTCATGTCTATGCAAGCATTCAGTAGACAGCTGTAGACAGAATCCCCTGGGCACAAGGTTGACATTTCTCACTGAAACAATGAAACAATGTATAGCATAAAATGGACTGTGCAATGATAACTGAACAAGGCAGGCAATAATGACCATTTTTACCAACCATACAATTTCATTTATGATTTCACTATTTTTTTTAAACTATTGGATTAAATTTTAAACTACCTGATCGATATTGGCAACAACGGCCCCGGTTATAATTCATGCATATTCATATTGATTGACATTCTGTTTGCCAACTTCTAATGTAACACTTCCTTTCTCTTTCATTCACAGAGTGTTTGGGCATATCAGTTACCGTTCAGACTGGGAACTGGTAAAAGTTGATTTTAGACCCTCGTTCTTTAGAGAATGTACAGAAGACGACTATGAATCTTGGAACCTCTCCAATACCCAGGTATTATGACCACTTTCCAGTTTTGGAAATATAATATACCTCGGCTTATATTCGGGACGGCTTATACTCGAGTATATACGGTAGTCTGTGATTTGGGTGCTGCAGTATTTAGTGAAGTGCTGTATGTAGTATTTCATACAATTATACAATTATATTTCTAGCTGCAATGTTCTGCAATTATGACATCCAGACTCCCAAATAGTAAAAAAGTGACTAAATGCTCCTCTGGGTCATATACCCAGACATGTCCACCAAGTATATTTTCATACAGTAGGTGTGATGTAGACATGGAAGTTTTGTTTCATTCTGAATTGAAATTAAGATCAATTTCTTTAAATTTGAACATTTGGATCCAAAGAGGAACAAATCAGAAATAAAATTTAATTTTTTTGGCTTTTGTGGGTTTTTTTGGCATGTCTAATGGTATGGATAAAGACCAGTCCAAACTAAGATGGCCGTAGGGACTAAGATGACCTGTATGAAATAACTTGACCAGTATGGACTAAAATAACCAATATAGAAAAATAAGAAGACCAGTAGAGACTAAAATGACCAGTACAGACTAAGGCAACCAGTACCGACTAAGATGACAGTACGGACTAAGGGCCCAGTCACACCATATCCAGTGTGTTCTGGCGCAGTTTGAACTCAGAAAGCACTGGATCGCATACATCAAGCCAAGCCGGGTTCTGTGGCATGGGGGTGCCATTCATGTCAATGGCACCGCAGACACCCCCCACCCACAGTGTGATCGCATGCACCAGAATGCCTTGTACTGGAATGCTCTGCGTTCTGGTGCACTGCGATTGGAAAAAATAGCGCATGCAGTCTTTTTTCGGATTGCACTGGATATGGTGTGACAGAAATGACCAGTATGGACTAAAATGACCAGTACGGACTAAGATGACCAGTACGGACTAAGTTGACCAGTACGGACTAAGAGGGCCAGTATGGACTAAGAGGGCCAGTATGGACTAAGAGGGTCAGTATAGACTAAGAGGGCCAGTATTGATAAAGATGACCAGTATGGACAAAGATGACTAGGGATTCACCGATACTGATGCTAGTATTGGTATCAGTGCCGATACAGAGTATTTGGGGGAGTACTCGTACTCCCCCAAATGCTCCGATTCTTACCTCCGATTCTGGAACTTCCGCTCAGAGGGAGTTCTCCCTCTGGCTGAGGGAGCATGGAGCCAGCTTCCTTTCCAATCAGGAAGATGGGAAGCGGGTCATGACATACCTGATTGGCTAGGAAGCCTGCTTCCTAATCAGGAAGCCAGATGGCACCTCGTGACCCGCCGCACAGCTTCCTGATTGTGTGCATGATGGAACATCCCATAGATATGCATCAATGATTAACAGGTTGCACAGTGCAGAGTAATATATGTTTATGAATTGTTGTTTGGAAAAGCAGATGCCCGATGTTTCAATGAGATATTCATATAACAATAATGCAGTTTTCTATGCAATGCACATACAGGGAGAACATTGCATTATGGGCCAGCAGAGAAGCTTTCGCAGGAGGAAGACCTCATCGTGGTGTATTAAGGGAAGAAGTTTCACATCTGCGCTGACTTCAAAAATCTGCCAGTGTGAAAGCACAGACTTTGTGTGGTATGTTATCAGACTTAATTCACTGAAAATCCAGAAGTCGGACATTCCCTGTGCAGAATTGCTGCATCATTATCACATGATCTGTCAATCACATGACAGTGTGTTCTAGAAAATGAGTAATAAAATGATGTTATCTATCATTATCTATCAATGATGTTACCTATCATTTTAAGTGAACACAAGGGAGGTGCGGCCCACACCCCGGTGATACCATTGAAGGGGTGACATCGAAATGATTGACAGTCATTTTGTTGTCACCCCCTATAAAAAGTCTGACACTCGGTCATGGACCGAGAGCCCGGCAGTGTCAGGAGAGAGGAGGGGACCCGACGGCATACCTCACTCTTGCTGTGCTGGCGTCCATCAACAAGATGGCCGCCGGCAGGCGTCAATTAGATGTCCTTACGCATGTGCGATGACGTCACTGCGGGGTGTCACCCGGTCTTTGCTCCGGGTGACACCCGGCCTCGGGACGCCCCTGAGTGAACACCTCCTTAATTTAAAATATTTAAAAGCTAAACCTCTAAAAAGATTAGGTATACCTTAAAACTTAACTCTGGCCTTACCTTCGGTCTTGCACAGCTGTACCAGCTCCTCTCCTGCACTTAAATTGCTCACTCTGATTTTACTGCACACTGGGAGCTTCTCACAATGTGCATTAGAAGCTGCAGCAAGTCAGATAGAGCCTGCCACATATCCTGGCTGGAGGACATCCAGCACCATCTTGCTCTTTTCTGGCCCACACCTTTCATACATTGGATTTCAGTTCTTTCTATCATGGCGGCTCAACATAACATGTAGATGTTAGCTAGGACAGTCTTAATGCAAATGCAGCCTTGCTAGATACACCCTTCCCTCCAGACTGACATCCATGCACCAAGGCGTTTTGATATTTGCATAACTCATCCTAAGAGCCAGCCCATTGCCCGCATCAGGACTGAGGGCCCTTGAGAGGAGTACTGAGGTTGATGTTCTCAGGAAGCTATGTACAGCACCTTTCCAGCACCTCTCACCAGGTATGATCTGCCGGCATTGCATAAAGAAGCATAGAGACCCAGAGGGGTGTATTATAAGGCATGTAAAGAAAACAGAAACACTTTATATAAAAATTGCATTAGCATGTTAATGAGGGATGAACCAGGGAAGGCAAAATATAAGTAGATTAAACTTCAGCTTTAATGAAGCAAGTGGTATTATCATATGTATTCATAATGTGTGTTATTCCACTTTTAGCATACAGTATGAGATGGCACAGCTTGATGAATCTGGCCCTCCATGTCTTTGGATTTAAAGATTTTTGATACGTGACTACATACAGTATGCTTCTTATGATTGTCAGGTATCAATCTTTTCCACTGCAGGCAGTTCAAACAGGTGCCTGCGGGCTGTCTGAAGAATCCTAAACACACAGCAAGCAAAACTGACACATCAAAAACACAATAAGATAGTTCAGCAAGGTTCAAAGACAAGAAACAGCAACAACAAAATCAAATTAAGAATTTGTAGCTAGTATTTTTTATGTCACATCAGTTTGTCTTATCTCTAAATACCTCAATGTTGTATTTATCATTATAGTTTTATTTGAGACGTCATTGGTATTTCTCTGATGAAGTACATATTTAATACATAATGTTTTTGTCTTTCAGCGATTATGGATTTGAACATGAGTATAGTCATAAAGAATCCAGCCGATGTTTTGCTGATTTTTGGTTTAACCCGGAATCTCCTCCCGATGACTGTACACTGGCACAGACCTACACAAGCACCACTGGGTGAGTCTTCTGATCCAAGGACGATCTATAACAATCAGTGTAAAGTTTCGGAATTTCTATTGTTCAGTGACCAGACAATAGTAAGAACCATTTCTGGTCTGAGGGCAGCCATAGCCTTGGCAGTCAGAAGATCAGGTTGGTGAAGGATCTTATATAGGGTGACCAAAAGCAACCTGATACCAACCCTAATACAGCGACCCAATGCAATGCCTGGGTGAGGATTGGGGTGTTTAGAGCTAAGGAAAGTATTACGGGGAACTTTACACTCAAAAATCTAATTCTACCAATGCATCCGTCTATGTATGATGATTAATAATAACATAGACATGTCAGCAGTAAAATGCTGTGATTGGGAAATACTTACACTTACAGAAAATTCACTTCCTGCTTTGAAAGTGCAAAATGACTTCAGTGTGCCAAAGCAATGCACCCTGGGATTGCCTTGTCATCAGCAGAGCATTGCTGGGAAATCTCATCTGTAATCTCATGAGATCTCAGGGAAAGGCATTTTACTCCCCTGAGATGATGTGCATGGTCACATATCCTAGTCACATGTCTAGTCACATGTGCCAGAAATCCAGGAAGTAAAAAGAGAGCTAGTAATCAGCCCTTAGTAAACATGGCCACTGCCAGAAGACTGGGGAAGAAAAGAGAAATAAGGCATGCAAAGAATACAAAGCCGGCAATTATCTAGAAGTATGGGTTTGTAGATTGTCAATACTAAACATTTACAAAGGTGAGTTTTAAAGATGTGGGTAAAGGTCAGCTTTAAATATATATTTGCATGTTTTGTCCATCAGCAAGTCCTACAGGAAGCATTTTCCCAAAATCATGATTCTTGGGGAGACTCTTGTCTGTAAACTTGCAGGATAATTTTGGTTGAAAATTTAGGTGTAAGCACCGCAGCTAGCTTGGCACCAAGACAATAAAATCAATCATCTAGAAAAACATTTTTGGACAGTGGTAATTGCCTGCAGAAACCATCTGCACCTTTATCGAATTATCTTCAGTAAGGGCGATGTCCATTGATCTGCATTTATCTGCATACCACCACACATGTATAGTGTAAACAGGAAAAAAAATTGTTATCTAACAATTGTTTTCTATGTGCCCCGCTCACACCATACATGTGGGTTTGTGCGTGCAAAAATTTCAGCTCAACAGACATGGTGCAAAAAAGCCCTAAAAAGGAGAGGGGAGTAAGCGGAAGTTCCCTTGGGTACAAAGCTTGGCAAAGTTATTTATAAATAGGATAAAGGTGGGGGGGGTTTCCATTTTGTGCATCTTTTTTACTGTGACGCAAAAAAAATGTTAAATGATAACGAAAAAAGGTTTAAACGCTGATAGTTAAAAAAAGAATATACTTCAAGGAGCAGAAAAATAATAGCTTAGTAAAGAAGCAGAGAAAGAGTTAAGTGGGATATGCACAGTTCTTTTTTTTTTGTTCAGCAGATTCCTGCTGTTTGCATTAATTGGCTGCTAGCTCCGTTTTACCGAGAATTCTCCAACCAGCTCCTTTGATCAGATGATCGAGGGATGCCAGCAGAGGCGTAACTAGTGACCTCAGGGCCCAGATGCAAGAATCCATGAAGGCCCCCCTCCCCCAAAAATAAAATTAGATACATTTATTTAAAAAAAAAAAATTTTAGACCAAAAAAAACCCACACTCTCCTCTTCCATGTCTCCAGCTCCCCATTATCTCCCCCTTCATATCCCCAGCTTTCCGCTCCCGGATCCCACACTCTCCTCTTCCATGTCTCCAGCTTCCCCTCATCTCCCCCTTCAAGTCCCCAGCTTTCCGCTTCTGGACCCCATACTCTCCTCTTCCATGTCCCCTTCATATTCCCAGCTCCCTATATCTCCCCCTTCGTGTCCGCAGCAGACCTCTCTTACCGATGCAGCTCTCTATTCGGCAGCGTTCTGTTTGATGAGAGGCCGGGATAACCCGCTTCCCATTCATTGGCTGCTGCACCAGCTGGATCATACTTCACGCTGCGCCCCTCACCTTGTTCTGGGCGCAGCGTGAAGCACGTAGGGCCCAGGACAGGAGGAAGAGGTCCCGGTACTGACATTAGCGGTTACCGGAATAATTAATATCCTGGTGATCAGCGGTTACCAGGGGCCCCTTCCTCCTGTCCTAGGCCCCCTCCGAGTTGCGGAACTCCAGGGCCCGGTCGCATCTGCGACCCTGGTAGTTCCGCCACTGGATGCCAGGCTGAAGGCTGTTGAATTATGAATGCTGTATGAATTTTGGCAGGTTTATCAGGATCTGGCCAAAATTCAAACCATGTGTACACGACTTTAATGAAGACTGATTTTAATTAATCTTGTACCGGTAGTGTTGCTAGGGTTGCCACCTTTTCTTTAAGTGAAACCCAAACACTTTAGCACTGCACAGCAATTCTTTTTAGAATATACAGGAGAGAGTGTGGAGAGATAACCAGGAGAGAGAGCAAGGAGAGAGTGAGGAGAGACAGCCAGGATAGAGTTAGGAGAGGCTGCCAGGGGAGAGAGCGAGGAGAGACAGCCAGGAGAGAACGTAAGAAGAGACATCCAGGAAAGAGAGCTAGGAGAGACAGCCAGGAGAGAGAGCCAGAGGAGAGACAGCCAGGATAGAGTTAGGAGAGGCAGCTAGGAGAGTGTGCCCTTCAAGACTTATCTGCACCCTGTGAATCAGACACCTCCTTGCTCCACGAGTTCCAGTGCCCCTCTATGTCCTATGCCTCTTCCATGCACTCAGGCCCCATTCACACCAGGGCGGTTCGGCCACGCGGATTTGGGCGCGCGGATCCGCCGACATGAACGCTCCCATACATCGCTATGGGGAACGTTCATGCCACTGTGCGGCTCCGCGTGATCCAAACCGCCTCCCGCCCGAATTGCTCCCTGACCTTTTTTTGTTACGCTGATCTGCACGATTTAGATACTGCTGGAAATGGTACTGCACTGTTCAGCGCAGTTTTGGGCATCTTGTATTGCGTTTCAGTGCTGAAACGCAATTAAAACACCCAAAACAGTCCTTTTAAAATCCACATGGAAACCACGCTGATCTGCAACCGCCCTGGTGTGAATGGTGCCTCAAGTTGGAACACCAGGACCCTGCTGGGGGCAACCCGGACACAGCACATACAGGGCTCAAAACCAGGACTGTCTGGGTGAATCTTCGACAGGTGGCAACCCTAAGTGTTGCTTTAAATGACACCCTTTGATCTGTGCATGGTAGCAAATAACAATTATGTTGTTTAGTTGTATTTCTCAGAGAAGCTTCTGAACACTCGTCCGGACACTGTCCTGAATCATTGTTGTACACAGCTGTGATGCATCCAGAGGAGTGATGATGGGGAAAGAGGGACAGTGTGTACAGCATACACCCAAAGTACTTCACTGAATTTTTTAGGGCATATGCCGTACACCCCAATTCCTCAAATGGTTAAAATATAAGTAAAGCCAATTTGTTTTGTTAACAATTTGGATTGAGTAGGGATTTTTTGCTATCTATGTCCAATTGGGGAGGTTCAACTTACTTACTGATCTATAGACACAATAGGAAGTGAGAGGAAATCTGTCCAAAGTGAGGGGCATTCCCTCTAAGACAGTTGTCAAGGCAGCAAGCATCCCGATTGGAAGATTATCCTTCCATTAATTTTTCATTGGCAATTACAAATGTTGAGTTTCCCACCACTTTCAGCCCCAGTGACAATGGTCACCAGGACAAATAGAGAGAGTGAATCTCCTCAGCAGGGACACCAACAGCTATAAAAACCTGAAAGGGTTGCTTACCCGTCTCTTCATCCAAAGTGAAAAAGAGAAGTTTTGGTTTTAAATGCACTTTGAGGCCAGCTGTATTTTGTCATATCTGACAAATGATCTAAATCTTGGCCATTCTGACTCTTTCTTTTATTATATTGATTGATCTTTTGCTAAATAGTTGTTATAAAAGCCTACAAATCCGTGCAAAGAACACTTTAGTAAGTGGTTGTTCTAGGGTCCATTTACGAAAGTACAGAAGGTACGAATGTATCCGGCTAGAACTCATTATTTATTTACAAGTGCTAACATTACATTCTGTAAGTATCATTTGTTTCCTTTATATACCCTGCTTCTGTTCAGTTTTCTGTGGTTTGAGCCTCTAGAAAACTTATTAGTCTTACTGAATAAGAAAATATATTGCTTTGTATAACAAGATCCCAAGAGCAGAGCACATTTTTTTTAACAAAGTCATTTTATTGATTTTGTGGATACAGAGAAGTTTTCATAACCATGAGAACTGGAAAGAACAAATGCGAGACAGTTACAGACATTACCCATACTGTCAATGCCTACATGTTGGTTTAGGTTGGCTTCACACTTGTGCAGTAAAATTGGCTTTTTACTACTAGTTACTGCAAGTCTTGTTAAGTATGTTTAGCAGTACCATGTGTATTGTGTTGACTGCCATTCTTGGTAATTTAGTTTGACCAAATCAAATGCCTTTGTGTCAACTTATGAGACCGATATTCTAGTTTTGACTCATTCGTTGGAAACCCGAATGTTAGGAGGCAGCGAATGTTCAGGGCAGAGGATGTTCTGAGCCAGACTGATCTGTGTTAATAGAGCAAATTATTACTTTGCTCGAATGTAGTGCTGAAATGTTGTCTAGTTTTTTTACACCATTTTGTAGTGATCATTTTGCACAAGTAATAATTGGACTTTCTGAATAGTTCAGGGGAATCCAGGCATCTCAAGCACAACATTAAATTGGGATAGCTATTATTTTTTGGAATTGTGGAAGTCAACTGGCCTACATTGCTTATATGGGCTTTCCAATTGGAAATAGAGTAGATGCCCAGCTTTGTTTCATGGAGTTTTATTTGGCCATCTTACTATCCTTTTTGCTGTCTCAAAAAAGTATGGTGGCTCTCATGCTAATTCTTTGGTTTTTATAGCTCTCCAAATTTCTGACGCGGAACAAATGTGGACATAAGGAATCCTTACACTTTGCTGACACTGTGTCTGAATCTGTGACTGAAAAGTATTGAGTAGGCATGTGCGATTCGTTTCATTCCGAATCAAAATTCGGACTAATTTTCTGAAATTCGGAAACACCCGAATTGCCAAATCCCAATGCATCCCAATGTGTCCAAAATCCGGATTTCAGTTTCTGAATTTCAGATCCCATCCGAATTTTGTTCAAAAATTAAACTGAATCAGACATGTGACTTTTCTGGACAATCAAATGTGTTTTTCGGTTTAATGCATCCAAATGATTCTGAACATGAATTTTCGTAACGAAAATTTGTGTTCAGTATATACATATAATATTAAAGCTGAGGCTCCTAGACCTGAATGGCATTCAGGATCTGCATTTCAGAATGCCATTCTGGGAGCCATATACATACAGGTGAAACTCAAATAATTAGAATATCGTGCAAAAGTAATTGCAGTAAGTCTCCGAGAACAGTCTCTCTCTCTCTCTCTCTCTCTCTCTATATATATATGTATATATATATATTTATAAATTATGTTCTCTTCCTGAGTCAACAATGGCTCCGACATTCCCAAAGCACCACCTGTGCATACAGCCAGTTGGCCCTTTTCTAGCATATCAAAGTGACCATTGATCTCAGAAAGACAACACTGATTATGCCAATCACTGATCCCTGCCACATCGACTGAAGACAAAATGGGATCTTAACCATAAGACATGACAGTTTGCTTTAGCATAGCAATGCAAACTCCTTTAATTAAGCTTTTCCCAGAAAAGATACAGCCTGGATTTCCTGTTGACCTTAAATTTTCCCTCTACTGTTTCCACTTGAGATACTATATCTGTGTGTCTGATATGTATATATATTATACACAAAATTAGAAATGAACACCCATTATTATTAATAAGATAAAACTACTTTCTTGCAAATTATTTACCACCAATAACCTGTAATTTCTGAATAAAATGGTGTTCTGAACAGAGTCTGAATTGGGTTCTGAACGAGAACTGAATTGGGTACTGAATAAAAAACTACAGCAAACCTGTCATATAGACATAAAAAGCAAAATAACGTGTCATTGTAGGTTCAGAGTTGTTACCCCCCTGTAGTAGACGCCATAGAACTTATGCAAATACTGCAAATACTGACTTTTCTAAAAGTTGCCATTTGCCATTCACTAAGCACTCCCTACCCCCTACATGGCAGTATACAGTCTTGTGAGGTATGGCTGGGAAAATATATTACTTATTTTGGGGATATGACAGGTATGCTTTTTTTTGCAGTCAAATTTGAGAAAACCCCCACTATGTGTTTGTTGTTTGTTATGTGTTTCCATTCACACCACATACATAAAAATAATTGTAAAAATAAATATTTCTTACCTGTATATATGTCTGTGTAGCAGGTCTTTGCAAGCTTCTCTCTCAATTTCCAAGTAGCAGTAAACTCTGCCTGTCCCCATAGAAAGACTATGGACAGACTGAACTTCCTTTCATTAACATACAATGTTTGTAGATCTTTAACCCTCTGTTAGGACAGACAGTGTTCAAATCTAGTTTACAATTGATAATGGGATCTGCCAGCACAGCACAGACACGGTTAATTATGTTATCGTTACCTTGCCCAGCCCCCTTTATCAGTACAGAGAACAACTTTTTTTTCAGAATAGAGCTTGTATTGTGCAAGCAACAATGAAATAAAATGTTTTAGTCATCCAATGTTTTAGTCACACTTGATGCCTCTCCTTGGCCTTTCCATAATACGGCAAAGAACAATGTGCACATTTTAGTAGCTTGTGGCGTCTCTACATCCTTTGTTTTCTCACTACTGCCAGCCGATGAGAGGTGATACTAGATTGCTTCATGTCATAGCTCCCGTCATGCCAGATTAACTTTTTTTATCATCTCAGGTATGTATGATTTGCATCTTCTGCCCACGCAGGCTGTTCATCGAATGGTGATTTACCAACACGTTTAGTTATTTATAAGTCGGTGATGAGTGTAGACAATGCATTATCATACAGGGCTTTATTTATTAAGTCCAGCACTTCTCCACTGCAGCTGGATGAATGGCAGCATCATTTGCTAGGAATGGGAATCTTGAAGCATGAAATTTAGAGGCACAGAAAGAGCCTCTATCACACACACCGAGGATCAGCAAGAAATATCCCCGGCTGAAATAAAATAGAGGACCTGTAAGCGGGAATGGACTGTGTACTGTTCTATTTCCACAAGGGCACTTTGATAAATTGCCGGCGTGTCCTGCCTCTCGCATGCACTTTGATGTCTGATGGATCATACATTTACTGCCGAAGAATGATGGCCTGCCCGCGCCTATTGAGCTCCTGTGGGCATACTCTTTGACAAGTACGCTGCGGGTATTAAATGTCCATTGTGCCAGGGGTGATCAATTACACACAGCATGCAGCTCATGTAAGAGAAAAAATACCCTATATCTGTCAGGAGTTTTACTGTTTACTATAAATCTATTTTCAAATATACACGTTTATTTCAGCTGAAAGTAGTATGAAACTTTTTTTTTTCAATAATGGATACAGATCCAACAAATATACATTGCCCAGGAAAGTATTTTCTTAAACTTTTGCCCAAGCACTTACAGTCATCATGTTTCCAAATAGCTCCAACTCTCTCAGCTCGGCTTCCCTGAACTTTTTGTCCAGTACAGGATCACAAGGGACAGAGCAGACTCCAGCAGAGAAGAGAGAAGGAAGGAAGGAGCGGGAAGCCGAGGGGAGGTGAATACCATGCTCTGCTGTGTCTGTGTGTTTGTGGAGACCCACACATCTTACTAGCATAGACAAGGGTGGCTCCATAGGACCCTGCAAGGGAAAGGAGCCACCCTAAAAAAGCATATCAGGGCCAGTGCTAGGGGGACCAGCTGATTCTGTGGGAAACTACTACTACTGTATGTATGTGAAGTCTATACAGTCACACCAGCCATTGTCTATTAATTGAGGTTTTTGCTCCTAGCAATCAGAACCAGTACCTTATGATTGAAAGTTTGTAAAGGAAGAACTGCTGTTTCCCATAGCAACCTTCTACTCCTGATACTTCCTGGTACTTTCATGCTTTCAGTTCAGATAATCTGATTGGAGACTATAGGCAACAAGAGTTCCCTTCTAACTCTTTTCATTATCAGGACCAGTGCAGACCTGGGCGATCTGGGACGCGCGTCCCAGGACGTATGATCATGCACAATGGCGTACAGTTTTTTTATGCGGCCCCATTGTTTACATCCGCGTGGCAATCGCAGAAAAATACCTTTTTTTGCTACACACGACGCGTGGTTGTTTTAGCCGCGATCGTGTTCGAATGCACGGGAGGAACTGCTCTATTCGAAAATAATGGCATTGCCAGTGTGATCAGCGGTGGTGGGTGACACCCTGGTCACACGGCAATCCACGCGGTATGCCACACGACTTTAGTCTTTTGAGCATGTTCGAAAACCAGCCGAGAATCGTACGATTTTCGGCTGGTTTGTAGCAGGATCGTAAGATAAATGCCGCACGGGCCGGTGTGCGCAAGCGCACACTGCCCTTCAGCATTGCGGTCATCGGAAGCCCGCCCCTCAGCGGGGCGGGCATGCGATTATCGCAAGTACGATCTGCCTGTCCAAGATGGGCAGATCGTACGTTTTTTTAATTACCTTACAACCATCGCAAGACAAAAGTCTTGCGATGGTTGTAAGGTGTGTGGCCAGCTTTACACAGCCAGCATCTGGATATGCAAGCACCTTGGTGGGGCACAACCAATATTCCAGCTGATACACTTCTGTGCTGCAAGCAAGCAAACATGCCGTACTGTTACTTTCCTGATTCTACTGATTTTTCAGTGGATGGACAGCTGTCTATGAATTTTTCAACATTTTACACCTGTAATAAGTGCATACAGCATTTATTCTAAAGTGATTTTCATGTGACTTCAGCCCCTTCCACATGGTCCAATCAGGAGGGATCCATGCGCGGAACAGATGTCACCATTGTGAGAACACGTTCATCCATTTTTTTTCCTCCTTCGTAACACTAAAATGACTGGACCCATTTTGGTCTATGAGAAAGCAGATGTAAATGGATTTGTGTCCGTTTACATCAGATTACCCCCGGTCCGGCATGAGCAGGTCCACCAAAACAGAACTCTGATCGATTTTGTTTTTCCAGACCTGAACTGTGCCAGGGGTAACCTGAGGTAAACAAATCCATTTAGATCCAGCTGCCCATAGACTAACATGGGTCTTCCGATCAGTTCCACTTGAAAAAACTGACAGGCGGACCTGATCAGAAAGCCCATGTGAAAGGGCTCTTTAGTAAAATGAGCACGGAACCTTTGCAGCGTGGGGGTAGCCCCACTGCAAGGATTCCGAAACTTTTTTTTTTTTACTTTAAACACGATTTGCAGGATGGATAATTTCGCTATTTGACCTTTAAAATTCTAATTTGTCAGAAGATTGGAGTTGTCCTTTAAGCCAATGTTATTTTTACAGCTATTCTTTGTTTAATAAGTCTGATCGTTAATATACACCAAGTATAGCGATGGTTGGTATTTATCTTCGCGTAGTGTACCGGCCTGTGCTGGGTTTTTTTTTTCCGTGCCATAAAATAAATTGGATTTGTACAACATGTCAAAGTGGAACATCAAGCACCGTGCACCTAAACACGTTGTAAGTCTGTTCTTTGTAATTCCCATTCAGCCAACATCAGATACACTATTAATTAAATTCAGTGTTAGTGTTCTGCAAGCAAGCAGGCGTTCATGAAACTCCTAGACCATACAAGCCAATGAAGGGGAAAGCGCATCTTCCATTGGAATAAGCAGGCTGGTCCTATAGAAAATAATTGCCTGCTTTACATTTTAGGCCCATCCAATTTAGAAAGGATTTCTGTGTACGGAGAACACAGGGCTATTTAGGAAAGCAGAGCTCATGCTTGGGTTAGTTCACACTGTGTCAGCTTCGTGCTGGAAGATCGTCTGTATTTCCTCTGTGGCATGATGGCGTTTAATTGGCTTGTGCTGTCTGTCAGCCATTAGAAAATCTGCAGCTCTACAATCATTTCTGATTGCTATGTTGGATTAGAAGACTTCAAAGGCTGATATAAAATGTAATTGTTTATAGAAGATTCATGAAAAACAGAACCCCCATGCAAAATCCCAATATGTGTCATGATAATTAGATGTGAGTAACTTTGCTCATTAGTGTGCCAGTTTATAACAAGGTGGCCCATGGAGCTGAGCCTTCAGCAGCATCAGATTTTGGTTTGTGTGTCAAGTCCGGCAAATTCTGATTGGTTGGTATGAATTACTGTGCCGGCCATGTAGGCATTGGACTTTTAAAGTGTAAGTCCAACCAAAACTTTTCTTTAGGCCTTGATTAGATGGGCCACGGGCCCCATTTAACTTGTATACATTCAGAGAGGCCATTGCATTACTTAGATGTTGTTAGATCAAAAGGAGATGATGATGATGCATTGCCACCAGAACAGGAAGTGAGGGTAATCCACCAATTGGTCTACAGAGAGACAGTAAAGTGACACTAAACCCAGGAGTTCAATCGCAAAAATACATTAAAGTACCTCAACTAGTAGCAATACTGTAGCTGATTTGTGAATCACTCGACTGTAGATCCTCAAATCATCTCTGAATTGGTGATGCCAGTGTCCTTCCTTCTGGAGGGTGGCTACTTTTGTTCCCCATGGTCCCTGTGTGTGTTGTAAAGTAGCCACCACTCCAAGCTCACTCCTGTGATGGACTACAATCTCACATTTAGTTTACTAATCTGTACTGAGAATTTAGCCCATCACAGGAGCTAGCTTGTAGCGGTAGCTGAATTCATACTGACACTGTCCTTCCTTCTGGAGGGTGGCTACTTTTGTTCCCCATGGTCCCTGTGTGTGTTTTAAAGTCGCCACCGCTTCAAGCTCGCTCCTGTGATGGGCTACAATCTCAGTACAGATTAGTAAACTAAATGCAAGATTTTAGTCCATCCGGGGAGTGAGATTGGAGCATTGACTACTTTACAACCCACACAGGTACCATGGGGAACAAAAGTAGCCCCCTCCAGAAGGAAGGACAGTGTCAGCACCAATTCAGAGATGATTTGAGGATCTACAGCCAAGTGATACACAAATAAGATACATTTTTTTTTAAGTTGTTTTTAACAAAAATGTTTTTAAGGTTGAACTCCTGGGTTTGGTGTCACTTTAAAACTGACTGTTGTTCTAACACTTTCACACACTATCTGAAATTTAAAAAAAAAATTGACTGAAGATAAAATTTTGAATATTTAAGAAATTGAAAGTCTGATTGATTGGTTGCTCGAGGGTTGTTTTCCTCACAATTATTACTATTTGTATTCAGGATTTGTAAAGCGCCAACAGTTAGTGCATCGTTTTTTCGAAAATAAAGGAAAACGTTACCATTGCAATACAATTCAAGACAAGATGGTTAGGAGGGTAATTGCTAATAAGAGCTAGTGATACAAAAGGTAGTAACTGTGTGGGGAAGAATTGTTTTAGAAAGTAAAATTACAGTTTTTAGGTAGAGGTGAGAAAGGCTTCCCTGAAGAGGTGAATTTTCAGGGATCAACTAAAGGTGGACAGAGTAGGAGGTAGCTGGACAGATTGGGGTGGGGAGTTCCTGAGGATGGGAGAGATTACAGAGAAGTTCTGGAGGCGAGCATGGGAGGAAGCAATGAGGGAGTTAGAAAGCAGGAGGCCTTAGGAGGAACATAGTGGATGGTTTGGGGGGTTTGGGTGATAGTTTGAGACGAGGTTGGTGGTGTAGCCGGTAGCAGAGTTGTGGATGGCTTTGTATGTCGCTGTTAGTATTTTGAATTTATTCATCGGGAGATCAGAAGCTTGGCAAAAGGGGGTGGCGGATACTGAGCGGCTTGTAAGGTGGATGAGCATGGCAGCAGCATTCATGATAGACTGAAGGGGGAATAGCTCGTGTAGAGGTAGGACACAATGAATGAAATATTTTGTTTGCTCATATATTGTACGTCAGAACACCCCAACAAACCAGCGAGGGACACAATATCAATCATTTTTACTATTTGTGGAAAATTGAAACTTTTTGTGTGTTATTGTAATCAACATGATGAAACCAGTTAATGAAATTCCCTTTTACCATGTTCTGCATTTATAGAACATATTTCCCTTCTGAATGCACCAGCAGATTTGCCCAATCGAGCAACATTTACCAAATTCTGCAACGAGAAAATCAGGTCTCTGAAAGGTTTACTATATCTATAATGGAAGCATTGTTATATTTGCCAAAAATGATCCTTGATTACTCTCAGCAGGCAACACATTGATTTTTATCAGTGACTATTCATGCTGACCCTTCCACAATTACCCTCAGCATCCACCACTAAAAAATATAACTACCATGAATTGCAGGAGAAGCATAGACGAATGTCTGATGAATGTAGACATATCTAGAACATAGAGGAGGGATTTACTGTTGTTTTCTTAGTACGCCTCTTAGTATAAGTGCTACATATTCCATATAACAGCCATAGATGATGAAATAACAATAATCATATAGGAGAGTCAAATGCCCAATCCCAGACTTGTGGCCAGCTCCTAAGCTGAACAATTTTTCGATTAAACATTATTGCAAAATCACTAGTAACACTCCAACTTTTCTAGTATGTACATTCAGCAGTGCTATATAATATTAAAACATCAATCAGGTGCAGGAATATGCAAATGAATGTATATTGCGTATTGTGTTTGCTTCTTCCAGTGCTAGTTACCTGGTTGTCTCTGGCCTCAATACTTTGAGCCATAGACCTGGATAAGCATACGGTAAGGGAGGTGAAAACTCCTTATCTGCAAACTTGTTCCAGGTCTTAGATGCAATATATATATGTTCCCTTTACTTTATATTGCAGGTATCGGAAAGTGGTAGCCAATGTGTGTGAAGGGGGTATTGACCTTCAGGAAAATCTTGTTCGTTTCCAGTGTCCCTTACTAGCACCCAAAGGTCTGCACATCTCTGTGAGAGGAGACTCATTTGCTGTGAAGCCGGGGGAGGATATCACATTCATAGTACTGCAGGACCAGGTAAATTCCATGGGCGTGGGTATAAAAATTACGCAGCTGGTTAACGGTATGGAGATCGTAGGTTCAATTTCCAACCCTTGGACACTTTCTGCAATGCAGTGGTTCTCCCTTTCCTTGTGAGGCTGAACAAGAAAAAATAAAAAGAGTATGGGCAGCTTAAAACCGAGGGGGTCCCGAAGATGACAGGGAGGGGAAAGAGGTGCTATGATATAAGTGTAACTTCAACATTATTCAATAACACTTAAAATACAGCTGGAGATCATTTGGCTACAGTGAACTCTGTCCTTCAGCTTCCTGATCTTTGTGTGAATGTGTGTGATCCATGTGTGAACTTTCCATTGTTTCCCACAGGGTGATATTCTGAACACCAAGTACCAAGTCAACTTGGGAGATGGCTTCAAGGCAATCTATGTGAATCTTACCTTGACTGGTGAGCCCATTCGACACCGTTATGAGAGTCCCGGAATATACAGGGTGTCTGTGAAAGCAGAGAATGTGGCTGGCCACGATGAAGCTGTGATCTATGTGCAGATCATCTGTAAGTAACTTTCTAACATATATTAATACACTGTGGGGGTATCATTTAAAATTATTGCCTCAACAATATATTGACACCTTCAGAAATCAATAAAATAATAATTATTATTATTATTACAGAATTCCAGCTAAAAACAACAAGATAAAAATAAATAGCGCATAAAAAAAAAGAAAAACAGCATATGCAGCAATATTCACTTTTAGTTTAGAGATTTCGCCTGCCATACTTTTTTTTGCCACTAGATTTGCTCAGTCTGATGGCCAGCATCATTCACCCCCTTCCTCTGAGCCCAGGTCAAGATGGGCGCACCCCCAGCCTGTGAATGGACAGAGATAGTCGAGGCAGCACAGTGATGTGAGCTTATCTCTGTTTAGAGTTCAGCTTTAACTCTGCAAAATAAACTGGATATGCTGACTGAATGTGACTTTGCTTTTTCTCTGTGGGTCTATTTAAAACCCAGAAACAAAATTGTAATATACTGTATATTGAAACTAACGAGTCTTTAATTGTGCTGGGTGCATTTGTTTTGTTTTTATAAGCTCTTTTTCCGGTAACGCACTTCCTGTGTGACATCGCTCATTAACCCATCTGTATCGAGGCAACAGACTAAGGACAGAACTACGTAAACTACATAAACTTCCCCCTGTCCTCTTTGCCATAACATACATGAAGGGGGGGGGTCAATAGTCCTTAGAGATAAATGAGAACTGATAAGAATGCAGCACAGGAAGTTATCACCTGCAAGATCAACAAGCATTTTATGCACTTATTGTTTGGCCATTTTGTGAGACTCTAATCCAGGGGTGGCCACAATGTTTGTATTAAGATCTACTTTTCAAATGACGAGATACATGAGATCTACCAACGAAAAAAAACCTCTCTCCTCGCTCTCCTGGCTGTCTTTCCTTGCGCTCTCTCCCCTGGCTGTCTCTCCCCGCTCTCTCTCCTGGCTCACCTTGCTGTATTTTGCAAACAGTGCAGTGCAACAGGCTGGGTAAACTAATATTCTTTGATGTAATACATAGCACTTCAACCACCAGTATCCACCAGAAAGGTGTCAGGGAGCTTGGCTCAGCAGACTCAGGCTAATAGGTAATCATGTGTGCACAGCTAAATAAATATACCAAAATGGAATAAAGGGGCCGCCATTCACACCCTTCGTGATCTACCAGCATCAGCTTTGAGAGCTACTGGTATATCACAATCTACCTAATGGGCAGGGGCGTCCCGAGGCTGGGTGACACCCGGAGCGGTTACCGAGTGTCACCCCACCTACTCGCCACTGTGCATGTGCGTGACGTCACTACGCGCGTGCGCGATGACGTCATCGCGCGGCACTCTTCTGATACCTTCCGGTGGCCATCTTGGTGATGGACGCGGCAGAGAGAGGAGGGGACATTCACCCAGCGGGTCCCCTCCTCTCTCTCCTGATACTGTCGGGCGTTCGGTCCATGACCGAGCGCCCGACTTTTCAGAGAGGAGTGACACCAAAATGACTGTCAGTCATTTTGGTGTCACCCCCTCCAATGGTGCCACACGGGTGCGGGCCGCACCCCCCTTGTGACGCCACTGCTAATGGGCACTTCTGCTCTAATCCAACTACGGGTCATTAATCCCTCCAAATAATTTTGCTGCACAAGCTAAAAAATGTGAAGCCTGCACAAATTTAATTCTTAAGGTCCTTATGAAAAGTGGGCTGAAAAAGGAGATTTCTGGTTGCCTGTAACAATCATTCAGCCTGTAGCAATCATTATTGCAGAGTAAGAATGAAACTTTAGGATAAGATATTTAATCTTAGAATCATATGATTGAATTTCTGAATTGAATAATTGAAAGACTGGCAACTAGAGTCAGAAATTTAAAACAAAAATGAAATAAATTTTTTGGAGAAGTCTCCTATTTAATAATGTAATACCTCAGGATATTAATCATACAGATATCGTTTAAGGTAAAGATAAACTAAAATGTCAAATAGAAAAAAAAAATTGTAAAAACTAAAATCATGAGATGTGTATGTTTTGCAGTTTGGAAACTGTACAGTTAATGGTAAGCAGTAGTATTCAATTTAAATGTCATGTACTGGTAACTAGAGTCAGAAAACCAAAAATGGGGCTACTTTTTGGAGAAGTCTCCCATTCATCAAGCTCTATATTTATGTAATATCAGAGGAAATTAATGATACAGATATATTTTGACGTAAGAATACCTAAATTATTTGTATAAATATATTATATATGTTGTGCTAAAAAGATAATATATTTTTTTTAAATAAACAATTTATAGATTAT
>NW_017306448.1:3163594-3164000 GCF_000935625.1 Nanorana parkeri | reverse complement strand
AAAGTAATCACATTGTGATCACCAGGGCCTGAAAAATCCACTTGTCCGCTCGTCTGTGACGAGCGGATGGAGGAGACCGACGAGCAGCTTCCCGGCCGGCCGTTGTGTTTACACGGCCGGCCGGGAGCTTTACATTCAAGCGATGGAGCGTCTCGAGACGCCCGATCGCTTGTATTAGCAGCTGTCACTGCCGTTCCGGTCCCGAGATCCGCTGTGCCCGATGCGGCCGGGACTGTGATAGGAGATCAAAGGGGGACCAGTACACGATCACCCTTTGATTTAGTCTCCAGTCCCGGAATACAGGAAGTGATGTATATTGCATCACTTTCTGCATTCAGTGTCACTCTCCAGCTACAGAAGCTGATGAAGCAGATCTCTGCTTCATCAGCTTCTCTGGGGGTCCCTA
>NW_017306448.1:3162379-3163541 GCF_000935625.1 Nanorana parkeri | reverse complement strand
TCCGCCACGCCCCACATACACATGCAGATATGCGTCGGGTGCGCCTACGTGCGAAAACAACTATTGCACCTATTGTGCCGCACATGTTACATATAACCGCGAACGTCGGAGTGAGAGCAATCATTTTAGGGCTATTAATTACTGATAACACTAAACTGATGAGTGGTAAAAGCGTTTTAAGCATCGCCTAAGGCCAATTTTTAGTGTGGTTGTTTTTTGCGATTTTGCGGGCGCACGCAATTTTAAGGCTTGACATGTTTGGTGTCTATTTACCCGACGTGACCCCATCTTTTATATTTTACCAAAAATATGGGTAAGAATAGATGTTTTATAACATAACATAGGGAAACTTTGGGGTTTTTTTTTTTTACATTTACGGTACTTTTTTCATTGTATAGTAAAAAAATAATCCCCCCCCCAGTGGTGATTTTATATACCACCAAAAGAAAGCTCTATCTGTCCCCAAAAAATGCAAGGCTATAGTCTAGTCATGCTGACTGCAGGGCCGGATTCCCGGCAAGGCCACCGAGGCCCGGCCTCGGGGCGGCACTGAGCAGAGGGGCGGCACATCCGACGAACATGGAGTTCCGGGCGCCGGGCGGTAATTTGTTTTCTACATTTAGCTCTGCTTTGCACAAGCAGAGCGAAATGTAGAATAGGAGAATTCACCTGTTTCTTTACACGTAATCTCAGTGATGTCGCCGAGATCACTTGTAATTAGACTGCCGGTCCCGCTGCCCCCCTCCCTCCCCTCCTCTTACCCCCTCCATGCTGCGTCCTCCCGGCTCTGTCCTCGCCGCCGCCGTCTTCAGTATGGAGAGCGGAGAGCAGAGCAGAGCGGCACTGTTAAAAGTAACCCTGCCGCTCCGTGTATACAGTG
The DNA here is from genome assembly GCF_000935625.1 of Nanorana parkeri. Lineage (NCBI taxonomy): Eukaryota > Metazoa > Chordata > Amphibia > Anura > Dicroglossidae > Nanorana > Nanorana parkeri. The sequence goes on along the minus strand of NW_017306448.1, from coordinate 3,162,661 downwards.
AGATGGGATAGCTGTGCTCTTCCCCTCTCAGCTCTCACAGGAGTTTCCAGCACAGTGCTGTGCTAGAACTCCTGTATTGGAGGTGACAGGGTCAATAAAGACTACCTGTCACCTCCAAATGCTATCACACAGTGACCTGTTAGTTCCTGTGTGATAGCAATAAAGTTAGGTGAAAATAAAGTAATAAATAAAGTAAAAAATAGTAAGAAAAATATAAAAAAACGAAAATAATTATAAATAAAAAATAAGATTAAAAAATTAAAAAAGGAAAATATGACAAGA
>NW_017306448.1:3127331-3161524 GCF_000935625.1 Nanorana parkeri | reverse complement strand
CCCCCCCCCAGTGGTGATTTTATATACCACCAAAAGAAAGCTCTATCTGTCCCCAAAAAATGCAAGGCTATAGTCTAGTCATGCTGACTGCAGGGCCGGATTCCCGGCAAGGCCACCGAGGCCCGGCCTCGGGGCGGCACTGAGCAGAGGGGCGGCACATCCGACGAACATGGAGTTCCGGGCGCCGGGCGGTAATTTGTTTTCTACATTTAGCTCTGCTTTGCACAAGCAGAGCGAAATGTAGAATAGGAGAATTCACCTGTTTCTTTACACGTAATCTCAGTGATGTCGCCGAGATCACTTGTAATTAGACTGCCGGTCCCGCTGCCCCCCTCCCTCCCCTCCTCTTACCCCCTCCATGCTGCGTCCTCCCGGTATGGTAAGCTGTAATGTTCCATTGGTATGTGATGTACTAGAAAAAGGCCTTTTAATTGAGAGCCCACAGACTGCATTAGACGGAGGAGTTTGTACTCCGCTGCACTTTCTCTAGTAAGAGTTGATCCTGACTGTAAAACAGTCGGCATTCAGGGAAATGAAGAGACAGCCTCGTTCACAAAAACATATGGGAACTGTTTCAGGAAGCTGTTTATACATGAATTAGTCATAGGCTCGTTGAAGAAACATCCCCTGACGGTAAGCCGAAAAAATTCTCAGCGCAAATTATAATGACAGTAATTTTACACCATCGCAGAGGCCCTTTGCTTATACAGCGCTGACTTTTGTCTCCTTATTCGCAGAAACCTATAAATACAATTGCCTCTCTTGATCTATGCAAACATAACGTTTTGCGATACCCTGAGGAAATCAGCCAATGCAATCAATGGCTGAAGATGTCTTCTTTAGATTATTTGCATATGTTTAATACAATTCTTATGCCCGACAGAACTCAAAATTCAGATCATTCCTCTCTCTCCATTCGCTGCTAAAGCACAAGTTTATCAGACATAGTCATAGTCTAACTCCAGCCCAAACTTTTTCTCTAGCTTCGGATATTGATATTTATTATCACAGTACTCTGCATGACAATGCCTTTATCTGCTTTTATTCAGGAAGGATCCATCTTTGTTCAGGCATCATCCATGGTCAGCATCTAGTTGGCGGACTGAGATGCTGGCACAAAGATGGTACAATAATATATATTCAGCAGCCAGCATCTAGTTGGTGGACTGAGATGCTGGCTCAAAGACAGCACTGTAATGTACTGTATATTGCAGTGGCTATGTTAAAAAATGTCTGACACAAATCAGCCTCTTATGCAGTCTCCCACCTTGTGACTTTCTAGAAATGTATGTTTCAGTCTGATCACTGGGATAGATAAGACTGAGGAAATGCTTCTTCCTGCCTGCAGCAGACTGATGGCATAACTTTAGCTTAGGTACAGTCACTACAGGCCCGTCTTTAACGCAGGGCAAAAGGGGCAGTTGCCCTGGGCCCAGTTATTGTTGTGGGGCCCAAAGCAGCCGCCCCTTGAGCCTGCACTGCTCGCTCCCTACCTGGAGATGCGGGATGTCAGTGTCCCGTCCCCTCCTCACCCTCCTGGTTTCCCTTATCTCTCCAGAGATAAGAGGGCAGAGATCGGGACCTTTGTCTGCTCTGCCTAGCAACTGATGATGCTGATAGGCGGGCTGTCATAATAACGTACCTCGGCCCGCCCATCACATCATCAGTTGCTAGGCAGAGCAGACAAAAGTCCTGATCTCCCGATCTGCTGCCTGTAATAGCGGGGGGGGGAGATTAGGGAAACCAGGAGGATGAGTGGGGAGAGCCCGGGGATCACAGGCTCAATTACAGACTCTGATCCCCTCGCAGACAGGCAGCAGAGATCAGAAGATTGGGACCTTTTTTTTTATCAAAGCACAGGGATCAGAGCCTATCATGCATGCCTAGACCAGCCGGCCCGCCCATCTGCATCATCAGTTGCTAGGCAGACGGGGGGCTGATAAAAAAATAAATAAAATAAATAAATTGATTTGGGATTTTGGGGTGGAGAGAGAAACTGCATGGCAGGTAGAGGGCGTGGCTTGGTGGGTAGGGGCGGGGGCCCAAGAAAATGTTTGCCCAGGGTCCAATCAATATTAAAGACGGCCCTGAGTCACTAGACTGCTTATGAATTGAAGGTACATATTTTTAAATAATTACACTGTTACTGTATATTGTGACATATCAGGAATTTATACATGGAGACGTTTAATATTAACTGAAAAGTCCACCTTAAGGGTCTATAGAAAGGCACTCACTTCCTTTTCTGGTGGTTAGTATCACCTGGGACAAGAAATGAGGGTAACTTAACAATAACAGAACTATAATCACTGTTTTTGGTAGAGTTTGCAACCTACCAGTTCTTTACCCTTTACTGGAGATTTTCCTTCTCTCGATGTCCTACTTAATTCACCCACTGTAAACAGGAAATGAGTTCAAATCTACCCAGTGGGGACAGAGGCAGCTGTAAAACCTGATAGAAGTTCTAACTTTTCCCTATCAAAAACTGATTCAAACATTTTGGATAGACTTTTCCTGTGAGTGTAATTATTATTAAGCTAGTATTAAAGCAGTATTAAACTCTCAATATTTGTTTAATAATGAATTTAGATCAAGCAAATATACATTGCCCAGCAAATTATTTCTTGAAATTTGCACTTCCAAACTATAGATGTACTTTCATGCCATTGGCTGACCACATGTGATCGCCTCTATCACAGCATCAGCTGACCACATGTGATCTGCTCTATTACAACACTGGCTGACCCCATGAGTTCGCCTCTATCATACCATCTACTGACCCCATGTGACCTACTCTATCACACCATCGGCTGACTGACCCCATGTGATCTTCTCTATCATACCATTGGCTGACCCCATGTGATCTATTCCATCACATTATCGGTTGACCACCTGTGACCTCCTCTACAGCACCAATGGCTGACACCATGTTAGCTCCCCTATCACATTATCTGCTGACCACATGTGATCTCTATTACACCAGTGGCTGACGCCATATAATTTCCTCTATCACATTATCGGCTGACCATGTGTGCTCTTCTCTATCACACCATCAGCTGACCACATGTAATCTCCTCCATCACATCATCAGTTGACCCCATGTTATCTCCTCTATCACATTATCGGCTGATCACATGTGCTTTCCTCTATCACACCATTGGCTGACCCCTTTTGATCTCCTCTGTTACACCATTTGCTGACCACATGTGATCCCATCTATCACACCATTGGCTGACCTCATGTAATCTCCTTTACCACACCGGCAGCTGACATCATGTGATCTCCTCTGTCACATTATCGGCTGACCACATGTGGTCTTTTCTATCACACCATGGGCCGACCACATGTGGTGTCCTTTATAACATCATTTGATGTCCTTTCCCTTTACTCCTACAAGCCGCAATATGATCAGTAATATTTTTCATAGAAAGGAAGTGTATGTTTTAGGTTACTAGTCCTTTCATCCCAATGGAGAATAAAAACAATTTATGTATATATATGAAATATAAACCATCTCATGGCTGCCTAATGTTAGCAATTTACTATAGCCTCTGCTTAGAATAACACATTCAATTAGATGATTTCTAACAGAGAAATAAAACAATATAGAGTATTGAAGCACGTAAGTAATTGTATGAATATATTCCACAAGCAGCCAAATAATTATTGGGAGTGTGTTTCTTTGTTGGCTCTACCAGTGGTACATTCTGCCAGCAAATTACATCTCTGTTATTTAATCCAAGACTGCACACATAAGGACATTAAATCAAAGCATATGTTGATACACTGAAAGCTGTCTAGAAATATTGCAGGGCATGGGCATATTCATTGATATTTTATGTATTTCATTGCATTCTGGAAAAGGAGGCTTACTTTTGTGTTTTATTGCTAGAGTGGGTGCAATCTTTATTCTGTGCAAAACATATGTTAATAGTGTATAGTATTTATGCAATGTTTGCACTGTATGTAAAGAGGAACCCAAGCATGCTGAAGGGGTTTTTCTTTAAAGCTGAACTCCAGGCAAACAGATAAATACACACATAAAATGATCTAATTAACCTGCAAACTGATTTATATTTCTGTTCATCCATTTCTGAGATTTACAGATCCCAGCCCTGTCTGGCTGGGCAATAAGACTTGCTTTTTCTCTGCTTCTCAGTTCTGTACCACTTACAGGTCCCACCCCCAGTCTGTGACTGGATAGCAAAGGAGAAGCAGCACAATGATGACCTAATGTCTCTGCCAATGTGCTCTTTCCTTCGATCAACATGTTCTTTGTAATCAAATTTGCAGTCCAACATAACTGACTGGTTCCTCATGCTTCTTCTCCTCTCCCAGTCTAAGCTCAGCTACACAGTGGATTGCATGGGATTGATATAAATTCAAATGCAAGTACTTACAGTGCTTGCTGTTTAAAAAAATAATTTATTGATGTATTAATGAATACAGAGCTACGTCAAGTCATGCATTTTAAATCTTCCTGGAGTTAAGCTTTTACCATTCATACTGAGAACTCTTTGGAATTGATTTATAACCCTTTTGCCCAGTGTATAGCTGGGCAGATGCCATTCTCACAGCACTACCACCACTAGATGACACTGAGGAGCATAGAAATTGCCTAAACGCCTGGTGGAAGGGTTCATGATCAGCCATTTTAGTTTAAATGCACAGATTTTATTGATGCGCTTTCTGAGCCTTATAATTTGAAAGTTTGGTTTTAACACCAAACAACCAGATTTTTAATGTGGCCATAGTTGTAATGTGGCTATAGTTGTAATGCGGCCATAGTTGTAATGCGCCCATAGTTGTAATGCGGCCATAGTTGTAATGCGGCCATAGTTGTAATGCGGCTATAGTTATAATGCGGCCATAGTTGTAATGCGGCCATAGTTGTAATGCGGCCATAGTTGTAATGTGGCCATAGTTGTAATGTGGCCACATCAAAATTCTAAAGGATACAATTGTGTTTTCAAAGAATACAAGAAGAGGCTAAATTACCCTTTGGCCATATATATTATATCCTTTATTACAGACTAAGATGGCCGTTTTGTGAAATGGTATTCTTGTAAAAAAATTAAAACCCCATTAAAGACCATCCTGCCCATGGCCAAGTCAGCTTGGCTAGACCATTCTTACCATTTAAATCACTTTGAGTTGTTCAGTGTGGTTAGTTAGATATTTTATACTCTCCTGTTATCCAGTTTGCATTTTGTTGCCTTAAATGAATCAAGATGCTATGCACAAAAGACAAATATTAGCCAGTGATGTCACCCTGCCTTTGAAATCTATTATCATTCACTCATTAGTGTTTCCATATGGCATGTATAACCTTACAAGACTGCAGGAACCTAACCTGACATGTGAAGGGTGTTCCGCCATTCCAACATGGATATAGATCATCAATAATGTGGTATTTTTATCAATCACTTGCTGCCAAGTTATTAATCATATCATTAGCTCTGCCGGAGGGAAACTTTCTCTGGCCACTTAAAAAGGAGAGCACTTATCCTGGAATTAGTCCCTGCACAAACAATGCAATTACAGCCCTGAAGCTCAAGTCTAATATAAGATAATCTGCAGGCTTCATGCAGTGATTTCAATGACTAATTAAGTGAACAGTTTGAGCATAATTCATTTGTGAGAGAAATAGATAACAGTATAACAAAGATGGTCAAAACTTATCTTAACTAAATTTAGCAGACTTCCACTTAACTTTTAATTGAATTCCAGCCAGAACTTTTTGTAGTTTTGCAGAGGTGATTGAAAGGATATAATCTTAGATTGTAAGCCCTCACGGGCAGGGCCCTCCTTACCATTGTGTCTTGAATTGTGTTGTAATTATAATGTCTTCCCTATATTGTAAAGTGCTGTGCAAACTGTTGACGCTATATAAATCCTGTATAATAATAATAATTATAATAATCTGTTAGGATTTTATTGCTGATTGTGTCCCTGTGACCAAACAAAAACAGGTTTATTTAAAAACATTTCACCCAGTTTATAACTGGGTGAATACCATTTGAACAGCACGAGAGCCATCTGTGGCTGCTAGTGCCATGCCAATGGCATCCGTCTAGTCGAAACTGGGTTCTAGCATAGAAATAAATTAGACACCTTGGAACAGGCTTGGAATCTTCAAGAAATTCTCATGTTATCTTCACCTAGCCCTTTTGTACAAAGTTACCACTTAAAAGCTTGTTTATGATTAGACCAGCATTAGGTTGTAGGTTTAGAGCTAGAATATGTCGGGGGCAGAGTATCCCTGTATTCTGAAGTGGAACCCAATAGCAGAGAACAGCACTGGGATGCAAGTCCTAGATGAAGGTACAATATGGAGAGTCCACAAAGCACCCTCAGAATACGGTTCAGGTCGAGGCAGGCGGCAGGTATAAAAAAACGAAGAATCAAGCCGGGGGTCAATAACCAGGGAATCCGAATAGCGGGGAAGGAAAGCAGGAAAAGGAGAAAGGAAGTAACGCTTCATAGCTGCATCGGATGCAGGCAGAATAACTCAGCAACAAGTTTGTATCTGGCTGGAATTTATACCCAGCATGGACCAGAAATACCCCCGTTATGAGAGCAACGAGGAGGCTTCCAGCCCCCGGGAGCCAATGGGATGGCGAGGAGAGGTAGGCGTGTGAACAAGGCCCTCCCTGCTAATGACCAGCACCGGAATTGACTAATAGGTCACGGCAACGTCACGTCCGCATGCGCGTACCCACAACTCTGCCGCCACCGGGCACTAAGGCACTACTGGAAGGAGCTTATACACCGCGCCATGCCCATCGACACCCAGGTAAGGGGGTGGGCTGCCCTAAAATAATGCATGTTAACATGCGTTAACCCACATGCATTTGACGCAACACATAAGACCAGACTAATGTGAATGGGCCCTGAGGGGACATCCACAATTTGACGTTCATAGCAAAAACCAACCACACCGCTCCTCCACGACCAAGCAGAAGGAAGAAATTGATGGGTGCCCACCGGTAAGAGTGCTCCAGCACTCACTCGCACTCAATCTAAAAAAAGGCCAGCCACATACCATGTAATGCTGGAAAGTTTATTAGAGATCACACAGCAACACTGTGTCCCTCCTCAGGTCCACCCTTCACTGATGCGTTTCACCCAATCATGGGCTTAATAGTAGAGATTTAGAGTTGTTACCAGGAACAACAACAGGAAGAGAGAAAAAAATCTTCCAATGGGGACACTTATGCCTGTGACAGTTGTCCGAGATTTACTTCACTTTGGACAGGTTTCCCTTCACTTCCTTTGTATGTACACTGTACAGGGCAGGAAGTGAAGGGGAATCTCTGAAATGAGACACAGATGGCTAAATAGCCTGTCAGGGGTTTCAACAATGCCTCTATACAAAATGGCAAAAATAAGTTTTGGCTGTAGCTATAATTTAAGTTATAATGCAGTCACTAACTTAGTTTATTGTGAGCATGAATATTTACTATTTTGTATTACTTTAAATAAAATACATAAATAAAGATCGGTTATTTTTTCAATAATATATGATTTTTTATTTATTTATTGGGTGTCTTGATCACATATCCTATCCAACAATACCATTGTTGGATTGCTCTGCTATTACATTACTAAAAAAAAAAGGGGGGGGGATCAGTGTATCAATGTTGTTACCCAATACACAGCTTTCCCCCAAGATTCACACATTTTTCTAATTAAATCTTATGTGCAAAGTGTGTCAATCTCCACCTAGCTAAAGTTTTTCCTTCATCTTGGGTATGAATTGCCCAAGCTGTACCATAACTATAACCAGCTATAACACTCTGAGAAGAAGTTTTCATAGGGCAGGCTCGAAAATATACTTTCGCATGAACCTGACAGTTAGAGACATGAATATAAAAAATTTTTTCACAGAAAGGGTTGTTATTTTTCCTGAAACTACATTAGAGTTGTGTTCTGTGGCCCATTTAGATGCAAGAAGCAGGCACTGGAACTGATTTTTCACTTTTGCTAGTCTTTTTTGTCTTTAAAAGGAGAATGTCTCAATGATGCCATGCTGTGGGAAGTACTTGTGAAAAACATGAGCTTCATTTATTGTTTTGCAGCTCCTCTCCAAGCCGTCCATCTCGAGGTAGTGCCAGTGGCCGGCAAAAACCAAGCAGTAAATTTGTCAGCTGTCATCCAACCTAACAACGCCAACCTCTCTGTCTATTACTGGTGGATTGGAGATAACCTACAGGTAAAACCCTATGATTTCATTTGTTGTCATCCATTATTGGTTAAAGTACAACTTTGTCCAGGCTGTGGGCATTGAAATATTCCCATATTCTCAGCAAGCAGTAAATAGATTTTAAAACAAACCCTCACTGACCTTGGTAGCTGTAGGCACTGTGGAATAATTTGTCCTCTTTGCAGTAGGCACTTCTCACTTTTACTTTCACCTTCTGTCTGTAGCCCCCATAGCAGTAAATTAGCAGCCAGCCAGCCAGCCAGCCTTCTAATTTCTAATGCAAACACAAAGAAGGTGCACAGCAAAGAGGGGAGGGAGCAGAGTGATGAAACCAGGCTTCAGTGGTCCTCCTGTGAAGTTTAAGGAATTATTACTCCAAAGTAACTGTAACTAAATAGATCAGTTAGGGCTTTTTTACGGTTATTAACTGTTTATTAACCATCTAAGTCCCAATTATCATTTTAAAATGGTGCTTGAATAGTAGCTATTTGTCACATTTTTTTTTTTATTATTGCAGGTGGCCTCAGTGGCTCCTGGAGGCAGCTGCAGGCATAAGCGCTGAGGCCACCAATTGTCCCTGATAGCTGTGCTCCAGTGTAAATGGCTTCTGATGCTTCTACAGCTCACTCCACTACAAGCATGCCATAAAAACAAATGAAAACAGAATGCTCCTGCATTCTGTTTTCATTAGAGTCCAGGACAGAGGTGTTATATTTCTGTCCAGCACCTCCCTGCAGTAACAGATCACTGCTAAAGTGATCTATTGCTGGCTGATTGCAGCCAGTAATAAATCACTATTAGAAGGGATCTTCTGTTGTACAGCTTTGTGGGGAAACTAGATCAGGTCTCCACTGATCAGATCTAGACCACCGGATAAAAAACTAAATTGTAAAGAAAAATTGTGAAATAAAAAATTTAAAAAATAGAAAAATAAATGAATAAATATATATTATATACATATAGATATATATTTATATTTTTTTTAAATTTAATAGTTTATATATGAGATTTCCATGATGTACAAGGCAAAATTAATACAGAGCGTAGAGAACATATCACAATCTTGAAATGACAGAACCCAAAGTATCTTACTACAGGTGGGCATAAAGTTACATACAGTATCTCACAGAAGTGAGTACACCCCTCACATTTTTGTAAATATTTTATTATATAATTTCATGTGACGACACTGAAGAAATGACACTTTGCTACAATGTAAACTAGTGAGTGTACAGCTTTTATATCAGTGTACATTTGCTTTCCCCTCAAAATAACTCAACACAGCCATTAATGTCTAAACCGCTGGCAAGAAAAGTGAGTACACCCCTAAGTGAAAATGTCCAAATTGGGCCCAAAGTGTCAATATTTTGTGTGGCCACCACAAAATGTACTCACTTCTGTGAGATACTGTATTTAGTCGGGATGAAGAAGGAAAAAAATTAAAAAACATCCATGAACAAAACCCAATACCCACAGTTAATCAAAAGAAAGGCAAAACAAACCCTATAAAACATGGTTTAATTTTCTTCAACAGTGAAACAAAATCCTTTCTGATTTCCTAAGGCAATGTGATATTCCCTGGATCAACTCTGGTGTTTGTTACTTATAAATTGTAATATCTAGTTATATTCTGTGCATTTAAGAATGCATCTACATGACTTAAAACTATTACCTGAGCTGGCCTGTTCCTGTAGAAGCCTATTCCACATTTTCACAGCTGTGAAGAAACCTTTCGTAGGTTTGAAGGTTACACCCCATATTCTAGAAGTAAACAGTGCTTTGCAATTACCTTGTAGTAAATAATTTTGCACCAAGGTCACTATATGGACCATTTATTTATGTATAAATGGTCTTCATACACCCCCAATTGCCGCTTCCCAAAGTGACGTTAATCTGTTTATAGAAATTGTAATACCAACAGAAAGGGCATAAACATTTTTTCTTTTTGGGAATCCATAATGAACTCATCTGGAGTTGGGTTGCCATGTGTTTCAGGTCTCTTGTAATCCATGTAATGGATTCTTGAAGATTGTGTAACTCCTGAAGGGAAATAAAGCAGCAAGCAGAGGTTAAAATGTGATTCATCATCTTTGGGTGTATCTAGGAAGGGAAGAAATTGCATTATTCAGCAATCAAGAGTCTGTTTTATAGTAAAACTGGGACTTTCAGCTCTATTGCTGGATTTACCTGCAGTTCCCCAGAGGGGTCTGGATAAAAGTATGTGTAAATCTTGTGTTTTGATGCTTCCTGTTACCTTGCTGCCCTAGGAACCTGGTCCCCTGCTTCTGGATTTGATTCTAAAGTTTTGGTCCAATTTAATTAAAAGGCAATAATGATCATTTGCCCTAGGCCCAATAGGAAAGTTTAGCCAACAGCCGGCCTGTTATTAGCAGAGCCAGATAGCTAATCCGAAGAGGAGGACTGCCTTTGTTCTCTATAGAGTTTTCCCATGTCCCAAATTGCATGTAACAACAGGCCAGGAATGAAAACCGATTTTTAGTGTAATTTGAGGTTTGCAGTTATATAATGTTGCGATTGCTGATGCAGAGGCTGAACAATTACTAGATCTCCTTTCACTTGCTGGAACTCTGGCACAGGTGACTAGGATATGTGAACATGCATATCATCTCAGGGGAGGAAAATGCCTTTTCCTGAAATCTCTTGAGATTACAGATGAGATTTCCCAGCAATGCTTTGCTGATATAACCTTCCCAGGATGCAGTACTTGGGCACATTACATCATTTGTGCCAAAGTGGCTCAGGAAGTGGGAAAAAAGAAACTGTAAGTAAAATAAAAATATGTTTCTTCAGCTAATGAATGTAAGATGATTTCATATCAGCATGCAGAGCTGTAGGCTGATGTGATTTTTAGTCAAAGGGGATAAAGGTCCACTTTAATATTGACGAGGAGTCATTGATGCCTAAATACCCATGTCAATATTAGTGCTATTGTCAAGTTAAATTAATGCTAGTGCTAGGGATGCACCAATACCATTTTTTCCCACACTAAGTACGAGTACCGATACTTGTCCTCAAGTACTCGCCAATACCAATAAGGGGAGATATTCGGAGGGTCTCAGCAGGGGAAGATGTGCGGGCCGGCACTAGGTGGCTCCCAAGAAGGCTGCTGCAAGGTCCCTAGCAACAGCGGGACCAAGGTATGGGTATCGGTTTTTGGTATTTGGGCATTTCCACAAGTACTTGTGTAAATGCATAGTGTCGGCACTGATATCGATACTACTGTTATGAGTATTGGTGCATCCCTACTTTGTGCTATTGTCTAGTTAAAGGATAGAGCATGCTGATGTTGCTTAATTTGGTCTGGGTATCTAGACTTCAGTCACATGTCGTCATATAAGGGATAATGGCTGTCCATGTAGTCAGTTCGTCTCATATTGTCTATTATGTTCAGTTTATTGCTGAAGTCCAGAAGTTTGGATGAGCCCCAGGAAGAAGCACAATGCAGTGTGACATCTCATGTTGTCTTTTGTTTTGCAGCCTTTCTTGACACTGGACAGTTACCTTGTGACCAAGTTTGCAGAGGCTGGAGAGTTCAGGGTGACGGTGCAGGTCCTCTACCTAAACTCCATGTTGCAAGATTCCAAAGTTGTCCGAGTTTTTGGTGAGACAGACATTCATTTTATTACAGATGTAATTAAATACAGAGCTAGATAAGAGAAATGTAACTTGCATGTATTGTAACCTAACCTGGTAGCTTATTGTGCCAAGCAAAGCACACATCTTCTACTAGGTGCTTCGACTGTAAAACCACATTGCATTTAATGCTAAACTCCAGGCAATATATATAGGATATGTTTAACCTGCGGACTTATGTGCATGTAAAGGCAGCATGCGGCCCTACTATTTTCCATGCTTCATGATCATTGTACCAGATACGTTATCTTTGCCACACTCGGAATGCCATATGCAACTCCAGTGGCTTGAGAATTCAACCTATTGAGTAAGATAACTTATTAGGAGGCAGGCTGAAGGCGGATTTAGTTACATAAAAGGAAATGATATTTTACTACATGTTTGTAACTTTTCTCTAGCAGGGAAGCTACAATCTGCTGCAAAGTGAAGCAAAGTGTTGTGCAAGTTTTGAGTCTTTTGGGTTGTAACTTGCACAGGGCTATTGACACCTCAAGTGACAGCACTGATAGGCAGTTATCTGAAGTCAGTAAAATGCTCCTCCATGCCCAGAATTATTGGATATTTCCTTTGGCTCCCAGTACCGAATGGAGTGGGGGCGAGTGAAGGAAATATAAGTATATGCTAGCGTGGGGGGATTAAAGCAAGCTTGTTGCTCTTCCCTTGAATGGACGAAGCACATGTTTACTTTAGGCGTTGCATTGTGGGTCCTGATGTCAAATTAGAAGATTTCTAACATGACAGAGGCACCATCTCCTTGGGACTTGCAATGTTAGAAAAAAAGGGAGGATCTTTGCAATGAACAGACTCTTGAAAAAAGAAAAGGACGGGGAATATGGTATAAGGGTGAAGGTGGGGTTTTCCTTTAAATAAAGTCCTGCTGTTTTATGCTATGGATGTTTAAAGTAATGCCTGAGAAAGAATCTATAGTGCTTTACTGCTCAGCTGTGCATCATGCTGTTTTTCAGATGAATTCCAAGTTCTTCCACTCATGTTCAGCAAACATCTGGATATGTACAATCCCAACATCCCCGAGTGGAGGGAAGACATTGGACAAGTAGTTACTCGTCTGCTTGCAAAGGTATTCAAGGATAAGGATGAGAAATTCTGAATTCTGTTCCAGAATACTCAATACTTTCTTTCCAACATCTAATGAGCTGACCAGTCTTGGCAGCATCCAACCATAAATCTAAACTTTAAGTTAAAAAACTACAAAGATATAATAGAAGGTGACCTGTGTTAGCTTGTGTGGCTGGTGATTCTGTGTCCATACAGTGAGAACTGCGTAAAATAATAGTGAAAAAAAACTGATTCCAACTGACGCTGATTCAGAACATCTGTTTACTCACAAAAATACATCCTTTAATCCTATCATGACCGGAGGAAACCATAGCAATCCCCACCAGAGAAAGCCTCTGCTTCATCGTTGTGCTCATCTGTTGCTTCTTACATTGCAGCTTTGAGCAGAGAGAGGCAATATTTTATTTGAAAAACAGTTTTAGTAAATACCATATAGCTTTTAGTATAGATCTTTATGGTAACCACTGCTGTTAGTCACAGGCCCCCTGGTTTGAGATTACTGTAATGACATTTTGCCACTTTTAGGTCATGACCCCCATACATATCTCTTCAGCTGCAACTTTCACCCCTCTTTCACCCTCTTTGTGACATAATTATAGCAGTTGTCAGCCTCATAAAAGGATTCCCTGACAAACCAGTTAGCTGCAGGCAAAAGCTTGCCAGGACCCAAACATTTTGTCTGATGATCTTTAAATCAGAAGCATAGAAGTATGTGTAGTCTTCAGATCCTGGAGGTCTTCAGTACTATTGGTAAGGATAGAAATGTGCAAATAGTTTACAAATGCAATCATTTTTCTGAATATTTATGAGAATTAAACAGTTGATTTGACAACCCAAAGCCATAATTTGATTTACTAATAATCACTATATGCGCAGCTCACAGTAAATTAGGGTGATGCTCCTTACATTGATGGCCAGTGGGAAGAATGCTCCTTACCTTGGTGGTCAGTGGGAAGAATGGTCCTTACATTAGTGGTCAGTGGGAAGAATAATCCTCACATTTGTGATCGTGGGAAAAATACTCCTTACATTTGTGGTCAGTGGGAAGGCTACACCTTACATTTGGGATCGGTGGGAAAAATGGTCCTTACATTGGTGGTCAGTGGGAAGAATGCTCCTTACATTAGTGGTCAGTGGGAAGAATGCCCCTTACGTTGGTGCTCAGTAAGAAAACTGCTCCTTAAATTAGTGATCAGTTGGAAGATTGCTCCTTACATTTGTGATCAGTGGGAAGAATGCTCCTTGCATTGGTGGCCAGTGGGACGAATGCTCCTTACACTGGTGGTCAGTGAAAAGAACTCCATACAGATAGCTAAAAGAGATAATCGGTGTCAGTTGTTACTTATATGAGAGGCAGAAGGTGATCACTCCTCAAGAAACCCCTAGTAACCTCTGAAGGAACCCTGGTTGAGAAAGGCCTGGTTAGAACGTTCACAATGTTTTTATTGCTGTCTGTGACTTCCTGTCCCAGGGACAATGGAGTAATTGACAGGATGAAATTTTAGCTCTTCACCACTCTATACAAAATGTAAAAAATTGGGCTGGAACATAAAAATGGTGACTGCTAGCAGGAGTACCACACATAAATATATATGTCAGGGTAGAGGAATGCATTAAATCACAGCTAAGTGGTGTCCTTCAGAGTGTTTTGCTTATATTGATTTTATCAGTGGCTCAGGATTTGCTGACAGTACATGAAATCTTTCTAGCTGTGTATGAAGGCATCTCGGATTATTAGCACTGCGTGGCCTCAGTTTATGAATGTTTCCAGGCAGTTGATTAATCGTTCAATTGCACATCACAGGCCTTAGCTAAACACAAATGTACGTGAGTCTGGCAAGTCACCGCTGTTACAGTGAATTTGAGACAAGTTTAAAAACCATTTATCATGAAGGTACAATATACTTGTCATAAAAAGATTAAATTAAACTCCATTATTCATAAATAAATGATCTTTAAGATGAATCGCAGTCTAAACAGAAAATGTTCCAATACATTTTAATGACAGAGTTGATGACACTTCTAGATTTAATATAGTAACAGTATTAGGGAATTCAAAAGGACATTTGTGGTACATTTCTACTGTTGCGTATGTAGTCAAAAGCTCTGCGCCACATTCATGATAACCATTTTTATTGTTAATACCAATGCATGCAACAAATTCAAGTAGTTCCTATTTGCAACACTTTTATTGTATGGAGCTATTGTTGAAGAAAAAGAAATAAGATATACTATATATATATATATACTGTATATATTCGATTTGTGCACAGTCTGTGCTTCATTGGCTTCTTTTAAGTCCATAGATGACATTAAGGGTCTAACAGACCCCTATTATCTCCATAAAGAGGACCTTCCTCTATGCTATCACATAGGTGGCTTATTAGCTCCTCTATGTGATAGAAATAAAATTAGGTGCTCCTCACCCCTGCATACATGCACATACAAATGCAAACACGTGTCTGGTGCACCTAAGTGGCAAAAATGGCGATTGTGACACACATATTACATATCACCATGAACGTCAGAGTGAGAGCAATAATTCCATCGCCATCGCTCACTGTTACCTCTAAATTGATGAGAACTAAAGGCTTTTAAAGCATTTAAGGCAATTTTGGTTATTGTAGTTTCTTGCCATTTCATGGGCGCTTACAATTTTGAGGATCTGCATGTTTGCGATCTATTTACCCAACGCAACCCCATCTTTTTTATTTTACTATAAAATGTCTATTATATTCTGTTTGTGTGCACTAACATGTATTTTAGTGGTTTTTTCCTAAACATATTGATTTGATAGACATTTGCGCAAATATATAAAAAATTGCAACTAGCATTTTTCTGCTTTACATAGCCTCTGCTTTCACAAAATATATAATTGTTTGAGGGTTTTATGCAGTAACAAGCATGTACAAACATAAAGAAATTGCTCCGGACGCGAAGTGGTTAATAAAGTATTTCTTTCTACACTGGGAGTGCACAAATACTCCTGAAGCTGTCACTTTCAGTCATGTGATCATCATGTCAGAGCTGACATGGTACTAACATGATTGGTAACCACAGTGATTGGTTCCCAATGGCTAGTTTGCTAGACAGCTGTCAGCAGGGCCGACCCTGTAATAAGGCAGCCTGGGGCAGTTGCCTCGGGCGGCATCTCATTGGGTCATGTGAGGGTTAGGTGTGTCTGCTGCCCCTTTCAGGCCAGAGCATCCTAGGTTGCTAAGAACTCTAAGTAACCCGTGACACTCTTGCCATCCAACTTCTGTGAACCAGTGACATCAGTGAGCTGGACAGGACGCCGGACAGGAGGTATCAGTAACATGCGCCGCCAACACCCCCCAAAACCTCCCTGCTAACATGTATTGCCAGTGCCCCTTACCACTTGGCCTCAGGCAGTGAAAAGTGTAGGGACGCCCCTGGTGCAGGAACTGAACGGGCAGCGTGCTCATTCTAAAACAGAACATAGCTGTATGTTCCCGCCCCACAGAGCACTATGCAAAGGAATGTTAGTCATCAGAGAACAGACGTTAAACAAGAATTCTGATTGGACACTATGGGCTACATCTCCAATTCATTGCTAAGTTTTTTCCACCTTCAAAGTATCAGCCACATTCTATATTAATTGGTTCCACCCCAGGAAAATAGTAGCATGATTTATATGCAAAGATGTCCTCCTTGGCAGAACTGCACCCAAATACTGGCGGAAAAGATGTTTATCTGGGAATGCGATTAAGAAATATACAGCTCCCTTATCCAGAATGTGAATTACAGATCACTTCTTATTATTGTCAAAAGATAAATAGTGTGAGATCTTCTCCAAAGCAAAGATCTCAGTCTAGCAGACTACAGTCCGCTCCTGAAATCTTATATCAGCCTGCTGTCCGCTTGGCTTAACTGTGAATGTCGGGCCTGCCTCAGACACAGGCCTGATTAAAAGTCGATTTATGGTCATTTCTTCTTGGCAGGTTCTTCGTCCAACCTATACAGAAATATTATTTATGTAAACTCATATTGACAGTTTAAAAGGACAGCGGAAGTTAAAGTACAGCATCATTTACAAAATAAAAACCCTTGAACTTATTTAAGAAGTGAAAACAGAATGAGGGCCATTAAAGAAACAGTACCACCACGTTCCCTATGTGATTTCCTAGATCCCTGGCACTGCAATATGGAATATATACGTAGCTGATATTCATAAGTAGAGCACAGCACAAGCAGTCATTGCTTTTACTAGCTCAGACACAACCCGAATTTTCAGGTGCAGAGAAGGTGCCAGCCAGAATTTTGATTTACAGTTGTGGACAGAGTTGGAAGGGTTAAAATTTCTGTAGGAATGTTATTTCTTGCCATTGTCACTGGAATAGGAAGTCACATATTGTAATTAAAACACTGAGGTTTATACTAGTATGTGAATGTAAAGATGCATGTGCGATAGGAAGGGCTGTCCCTACCCTATAGGCCGTAGAGAAGGAGGGTGCTGCTGATAGCAGTCCCCCGGTGGGTGGACGCAGCCGATCTCTGTCTGATCCCACCCAACTCACTGACATCACCGGTTGCCAGGAGCTTGGCGGGATGCCAGCCAGAGCTTCCATCTCATCTCTGGCAACCCATGAGATCAGGGAGATGGGTGGGAAGCCAGACAGGGCGCTTAGCACCCAACACTCACCAAAACACCAGTATCAAAGCAAATGGATTTAATAGGGCCTCCACAATCCCTGAAAGCAGTTACAGCAGCAACTGGGAGAACTCCATGTTAAATGCGAGAATAAGCCATGTCAAGGCACAGTCATCATTTAGATATAAAAGAGAACTCTATAGGAGGCAACAGACAATATAGCCTATCAACTAATTCAAAGGCATTAGAAAAAAACAGTTACAGTATCTGCCGACAGTGGGTCACTGAACCCTCTTCCAGTCTATTGCTTTAGTAAATCATCACCATGGCTTTTAACCAGGGATGCACCGATACTGGTTCGGTATCGAGTTTAAATACCAATATCTATATTTCAGTACTCTCCGATACTGAGTACCGATACTGGTACTTCCGCTAGCATGGAGCCTGCTCCCCGGCCAATCAGGTAGCTAGGCGGCGTGTAAGTACTCGCCACCCGGCTTCTTGATTGCCCAGGAAGCTGGCTCCATGTTTTTTGGCCAGCTCCATGCTGATTGGCCGGGTATCAGCATCAAGGTGGCTTCCCGGCCAATCAGGAATCCAGGAGCGGGTTCCAATCGACATCACCCAATCAGCATTGAGACGGCTTCCCAGCCAATCAGGAATCCGGGAAGCGGTCATTACCCGCCTCCTGGCTTCCTGATTGCCCGGGAAGCCGGCTCCATGTTCCCTCGCGGCACTGCCGGTCAAAGGAAATTTCCCTATGACTGGAAGTTCCGGTATCAGGGAAGGTATCGGAGTATTTGGGGGAGTACGAGTAGTTGCCAAATACTCAGTATTGGCACCGATACCTATACTAGTATCCGTGCATCCCTACTTTTAACCCCCTGTCCACTCCACTAAAAATAGTTTTTTTGTCTTTCTCCCTGTTAGAGGGACACAGACCTTGAAATAACGTGCGCAGGAACTAAAGTGGGACAGATGGACATAAAAACCTTATAGTAACCCTAACTCTTCCCCACTCTATCCAAAACTAAATAAACAGTTCTCTCTGGAGTTAGTGCACTTCCTGCTTTTTCCTGCATGGACAATTTACAGGTTCACTTCAATGGAGATTTATTTATTCCTAAATTATTTGTTGTTCAGACTGATTTCTGTTGTAAGTGTGTACCGGATCATCATCCAATACTCAGGGAATATTTTCTTGGAATATTTACAGGAAACTAACATTCCAGAACAAAGTCTTGTGACCGTTGTAAAACCGGGACTGCCAACAACGGCTGATTTGTATCTCCTGCCGTCTACAAACCAGCCAAAGAGGAAGAGGAGCATTCCTAATGACAAGGTACACAGCAGGAATGGAAAATAAATCCCTTCACAAATAAATGAAGAGAATTTTACAGCTTTAGTTTAAAATTGCATCGATGAACATTTATGTTTCATATCCTCTGTTATAGAAACAAAGATATATAAACAGATATAAAAGATTTTATATATACTTTTATATATAAAAGATATACAGTATATAAACAAATACAGAAACATCAATGGCAACCCATCAAAATGCATTTAACGTGTGTTTTGATGAGTTGACAACTGATATTTACATGTCTTGGTCAATGGCTGTTAAACCTAAGCACTCTAAATTCAAAAACACATTGATAACGTGTTTCAACACACATCAAAATGCATGTTATTGCACAAAGGAAATGCATGTTGAGGCATGACAACTCAACTGCCTAATGCTACAAAAAAATGCACCTCTACACACATGCCTAAATCTAAATGGGCCCTGAAAATATCCAATCGCTGGTGCCATGGGGGATGAATTTGAACAAGAACGATTCGATGTGAGCTTTGCAAATTATACCTAAAGTCAAAACTTTTTTAGTCTTGGCACACATTCACCTGTGTGTTCAACACCATCTGAATTTCTCAGTCATTAATGGGAAGTACAGGTCTTCATATTCAAAATATGACTAATATTACATTCAAAGGCACCAATCACTCATAAGCATTCTATGTCTCTAAATGGCTAATCATTGTTGTTACCAGTGATTATTAATGTTCGTTCCTTCCCAGTCACTCTTCCCCATACACATTTGCTGTGTATGAAGCACACTGCAAATAAGGATTTTTAAAAGTGTCACTCACATCCTGCGCTCTGCAAACTGTTAGCAAATGCTGGTGATTGGCTTCAAACTTTGTTTTATATAAATTGTATATAAAAAATGTGACCATTCGAGTCACCGTCAGCAAGCAGATTGAACGACCCATGGTGCAGAATGATGTGCCACAGTCGGCCCAGTGAATCAATCCATTGGCCAGATATGACTGCATAGTTCTGGCACTGAAACTATCCAGTCACATTCGGCTGTTGGATTGATTCAACGGCAGACTGTGAATTTAAAATATGCGCTTTGACAGGGTCTGCCACCATGTGTCCCTGGAATACTCTTAACTGCACATGCTTACAATGGCCAAGCTTACAACCAAGATCCACAATTCCCGAAGCCACTCAAGAATGGAGATAGAGCCAACACTTACTCTCACTTCCTAGGTTTTAGCTTTTTGTACATCTATGGGATAACCTATAGCAATTCAACTACTTGGTGATTCTTAATATGGTCTTAATTTAGCAGAGGTTACATTATCCCATACATAATAAAAAATACTATACAAGTAACGTAACAGGGTGTCACCAGGATAGAAAGTAAATAGAAATCAGAACAGTAGGGGACCCAGTCAGAAGTAAAAACTTGAGTAAAGACGAGGAGCTGTACCCAATTCTTTGTTTTGTGGGTGAAAAGCCCTCATTTAGTTAGCCTGGGTTTGGCTGCTCCCCACAAAGCGGGGGTGTTCCTGATATAGGGGGTCACCGGGATTGGGAAATCTATGTGTAGTTGTACTGGAATGAACGCCGAACACACATATCAAGAGTCCAAGACTATATTTTAATGATTCTACTGGTGTGAAAAGGGTAACAAAAGACAGCAAACATGTTTTAGGGCCAAATAAATCCCGCTTCATCTGGGCTTCAGAAAGACACCCCAGTTTACTAAAAACGTACTTTCACTGCCTGCACGTACTGTATAGCTCTAAAAAAAAGAAAAAGTTTTGGTTGGAGTTCTTCAGACGGTAAAATTCCCCTGTTCCCAGCTTTTGGTTTGGCTCAGTCGAAGGTGGATATGCAGCTGCCATAGCTCATTCAGTCAAGCCAATATCAGAGTTGCTGGCGGAGATCGGGCATTCTTATTTAACCCTAATGGCTATCTCAGGTTCCGAGGAGCAGCAGCTCAAAACAATGCACTTGAAGTGATACACATATCCTGTAAGGATATTTGTTTTTCAAAGTCCTTCGTAAATTCTGTGCTTGAAAGCTGAAATAGCCGTTTGAAGGTGATAAATTCATTAAACCAGCCATTAATATTGTGCACATTAGGCAGGAATTATTCAATGCAAACAGCACTTTCTCATTTGTAAACTGTGTTCAGTGAAATCATTTCTTAGTGAAGATTAATGAAATGCTTGTTGTTGCTGATAAAAGGCTGAATAGATGTGAAGCTTTGTTTTCCCTCATCCCGCCATAATTATGTTTTGATTGCGGAATTATGTTGTTGAAGCGACGCTGTTACCTAAATGAATTAACACTCTATCCTGCAATGATATTGTTTTAGGTAATCACTTTTAAATCGATGGCAGGATGAATGTCTGGTTTCATGTTTTGCTTTAGAGTGCCATGCAGAGGTTTTTTTACCATTTCCTTCACAGACTACTGATAAATTTAATTAAAGATAGAAGATAATTAATTTGGTTTGATGGGCTTTCAGTTTAACTTCCTGTGTATTGCAGATATCAATTTCAATTTGCAAAGTAAAAAATCATATATAATATTTGATGCATTTTTCCTTTCATTTCTTTTTTTTTTTTAATAGATTTTGTTTTACTTGTTTAGTGTTTGGTGTATAGAAAAATCAATTGCAGGCCACCCTTAGCAGCAGGGCCAGATGTCTTGTGTGCAGAGGTGTAATTAAGGCATAGCTATTTAAAGTAGCCAATGGTATTAGGAACTAAGAACGCATAACCAATAAACATTGCTTAGCTTACATTCATTCTGTCTGCAGTTGCACTGTAACTGCAGATACAGACTGAAAACAAGAAAGGCATCTGTTCAACTTTCCTGTTAGATTCAGTGGAGGGTATTTATCAAGCAACTCAGAGACACACCCTTTTTAAACTCAAATCAGTGACACAATTGGTTGCAAATATGGCTGCATCTTGTTCAGCAAAGTCTCTGTGGCAGTTATACTGACCTGTGCATCTGTATTCCTGGGCAGCCAACTGGAATAGTTTGCAAAGTTATTACTGGAGATTGGGCAGATTTTCACTTTAAACAGATACATAATTAGGAAGCGATCAGGGTCAGGTTGTATTCTGTCACAGTGCTACTTTAGAGTAGTTAAGGGAGGAGTTTATGACATGAGCTGTAACTTTGCAGTAAATTGGCAGCCAATCTGTCCCACTGCTCCTGTTTAGCATCGCTTTTCTGTGCAACAGAATTGATAAATGTCCCTCAGTGTCTTCAGCACCAGGAGATGTAGATGATTATTTCTGTGCTGAACTGCAGTCATGTAGTCATTGGAGATCACATACTTCTAAGAGCAGTCAACTCCTGCATAATTTACTTAGAGCTGAACAAGCAGATATAAAAGACTTAAGTCAACGCAGATCTGTAATTATTATGACATCATTAAATGTATTTTTAAGATGCTATCAGTGTAAGTACCTGATTTTGACATGATATCAGCCTCTTGCAGTACCTGCACAGCAGGGCTAGAGAGTAAGAGGAAGAAGTAGCACAAGTAGGCAATCAGATCATCCTGTACCATGGGATTTAAGACTTGCAATTGTAGACAGTAGAATGCACATCTAGATAGATCCTTGATGCCCTCCTCCTACTCAACTCTGGTCTGGAGACAGGTTGCTGTACACTGTAGCTCAATGTATGCAGAGGCTGCTTCCTTCTAGCAGTTTGTAGTCTCTAGTGATTACAACAGTGCACTGCATAGATAATCATTTAAAACTCCTGCCACTGAGGTTATTAAATCACGATGGCGTGTAAAGCACATGTCCTATTTGTTCTCCGTCTTTGCCTGCAGTAAAATACAGAGCCAGACAGGCTGAATGTAAATTGTACAGTGCAATTTTTAACCTGATCTGGGCCTCTGAAGACAGCTCCTCAAGTGCAGAAAAAGACATAGGCAAAAAGTTATATTTCCAAACCTGCTTGGTATGCAAAATCAGACGTCCTGCACGGTTAAAGAGACACTGAACTCAGGAATTAAATCTTAAAAATACATTCAAGTACCTTAAAAAAAATTTATCTTATTTGAGTATCACTCGGCTGTAGATCCCCCAATCATCTCTGAATTGGTGCTGACACTGTCCTTCCTTCTGGAGGGGGGCTACTTTTGTTCCCCATGGTCCCTGTGTGTGTTGTAAAGTAGCCAAGCTCACTCCTGTGATGGACTACAATCTCATGTTGGTTTACTAATATGTATTGAGATTGAAGTCCATCACACGAGCGAGCTTGGGGCTGTGATTACTTTACAGTACACACAGGGACCATGGGGAACAAAGGTAGCCCCCCTCCAGAAGGAAGGACAGTGTCAGCACCAATTCAGAGATGATTTGAGGATCTACAGCTGAGTGATACACAAATAAGATACATTTGTGTTAATAGGTAAGGTGCTTGAATGTATTTTTAGAACTTAACTTCTGAGTGCAGTGTCACTTTAGTGACATCGGCTAACTTCCATGTTACTGAGACAAGTCATATCTGAAATGAGGCATCTAACATGTAAACGATTGCTTTAAGTCACATTTTGATGATTCTGTAGCTGTTGCTATATGGTATTATATGCTGTGTTTACTGATATATTTATTTTGCTCTTTCTTCCCTTTAGAGGATAGCGGCAATAAAGCAAGCTTTGAATTCGCACAATATCACTTTCTTTCTGAGAGGTGGATTTTGGGTTTTAGTGACATTAAGTGATTCCGTTTCAGGTAACTTTTCACTTCTTTTACTATTTTACATTTGACAATACTTTTTTTTAAACATGCGTTTAATATGTGCAATGACTAAAAATAAAATTGCAAAAACTTGAACTCCAGGCAACCAGCTAAATACACAAATTTATACATATAAGTCAGCTGTTATACCTACCAAATGTTTTATATTTCTATCTATCCTGGACAGTGGATGGAGAAGCAGCAGATTGATTAACTTATCTCCTATCGTTTTGCTATCTTTTTCTATCAGCATGTTTCTTTTCAGCACATGAGCACTGCAGCCCAACTGACTGGCTCCTTGTGCGGCTTCTTTCTCTCTCACTCTGAGCTTTGCTGTACTGGCATCGCAAGAGGCTGATACCAGGTCAAATTCAGTACCTACACTGCATGCATTTAAATAATACTTTTAATATTGAATCAATGCATTCTCAGCTGCATTCATTTGTGTCTTTTATATTCGCCTGGAATTCAGCTTTAATCTTCAGTTTACTTGCTCTGCAATCGTGAACCTATTACAGTATGATTTCAGATGTGCATGAGTGAATTTCTTGCTCATTAACATCATTTCATTTGTCAGTGTTCATAGGACTGCTGACTTGACAGGAAGTCCTCTACTTGGTTCAGGTACGAACTGATCCAGGACTTTCATTGTCAGCTCCACTGCCTCCTCCTGTGACCTGCAAATAATAGAAATCCTTCTTTACTGCCTTTTTCCTCTGGTGACATGAAGTAACTGGTCACATCTCTTGTTGCTGCCCGTGGGCCATCTCTATGACTCTCTAGGAAAGGACAGAAACATTTCCAGGGCAGAAAAGTTGATTGGGAAGACTTTTTGTTCATTAATTGTATTCATTTCTTAATGATGCATGCTGGAGTCCAATGGGTTAAATACATATATAAAAGTCCACACAGCAAAAGCTCGCAATGGGCTATGTGTGCATAAGGCATAGCCCAAAATTCTAGTATATTCCTTAAAATCAGTAAATCTTGTAATGCAGCAAAAAAGAGTTCCCTGTAGTATGGTACAAAAAGAGGGTATTAGGCTAGATAGAAGAGTAGTATCCTTGAGACAAACATAGTCACAATAAAATGATGGTGACACATACAGGGTTATTCACAAAAGGGTGAAGAGTTAGAAGAAGGCAGGAGACGTGAACAATCTGGGCCAAAAAAGCTGATTTGGAAAAACTCTCCAATTCAGCTCACCTTCCAGTTCAGCTATGTTTTCCTGGATTATTCACTTATCCTGCATTCTGCAAACTCTTCACCCTTAAGTGATTAACCCTGAAAATTACCATTAAACAATGTTCACCTACATCGTAAGAATTATGTCCTGCGGTGGGCTCTGCAATGTAGTAAACAGTACATATCCCTGTGTATCCAGGAAGGTCTTGGCTCCAATATAGAAATGCAGATAGCCTGCAAAAGCAGGGGGCCTTCCTCCATGTAACGACACACTTGACCTGAATCAGACTCGTTCCCTGGTACACTAAAGGTGCCCATACACTGCACGATTCTTGTACGAGAATCGCGGGAAATCCTACGATAATCGTGCAGTGTATGGAAGGCGTGCAACCGTTTCTAATGTACGGTCGCACGAATTTTGTATTTCGAACATGTTGGAAAACCAGCTGAGAACCGTACGATGTTCGGCTGGGTTTTAACATGATCGAGAGATAACAGCCGAACACTGCCCATTCAGCATTGCAGTCATTGGAAGCCTGCCCCTCAGGGGGGCGGGCTTGCGTTAATCGCAAGTACGATCTGCCTGTCCAAGATGGGCAGATCGTACGTTTTTTAAGTACTTTACAGCCCTCGCAAGACAAAAGTCTTGCAAGGGTTGAAGAGTGTATGGGCACCTTTATAGATGATTCTTTAAGGAAGCAATATAGAAACTTCCTTCTACACTGATACCAGCACTTATGTCCAACAGAATTGTACTAGTATTTGAGGAGGAAATGGCCCAAAAACTGCATGCATTTCCCCTATGCACAAACAGCTTTGTGCCAAAGGTGCCCAAAGAGGAGGTGTGGAAATTCCTGGGATAGTCCCAGCACTAGAGGCAGACCAGCTATCCTCCCCACCCTGGTAGGATGAGGTTCATTATCTACCCCATGATTCTAGTGAGGCAGGTAATATTCCACTTTTTACAAACGTTACTGGACTACAAATGCAAATAAACCAAAAACAAAACAAAGCCATCAGGGTGTATGTAAAGGCAACGTTTTTTTTTGTTTTTGCTTTGGATAGAGTTAGGATAGGTTAGGCCCTAGAGGTCTTGATGGCTGTCTATGACCCTACTGGGGAGATCCACCCCTCTATCTGTCCCGGTGAGCATTGTTACTAAGGTAGAAATTGAGTTGTCATTAGAGCATGAGATGTCTAATGGGCACACATGTTCCTGAGACAATTCTCTAAGATGGGAATTAGGTTGACTTTGGAGAGATTTCCATTCATTCCAGTTGGATCTGCTGGACAGGAGGAGAAGAAAAATCTCCCAAGCAAAACAAATAGCAAAAATAAACCTGAGTTTTAACCCTTCCCTTCGCTTTCTAAAACTAAAAAAAGAATTGACATACACTGTAAACAAATACATTTTAATTTCTAATACAGTAAACTGCCCTCAATGTATTACTGTGATTTTAGATAGAGTCTTAAAGAGAGTCTTTTAACTGATCGTTAACATTTATCATTTTGCTACTTTGCAGCTGTGTTTATGGGTTCCTAATTTTTTTAGGTGTATGGACAGTTGTGGGTAGTAGCAGAGATGTCAGCCCACATTGCTGCCAATAGTTTGCCATGTGTAGTTGTGTATCTAATCAGAGTGTTCTCTTTACAGACTCCCGGGTAACTGGAGGAACTGGAGGGTACTGGGCCATAGTCGTCATCTTCTCCATATTCATCGTAGCAGTTGGTGCCTTCATACTTTATAAGTTCAAAAGGCAAGTCCAAAACAAATTATGCAATAAAAACTACATTATAAACTGTTGATTTACTTATAGATGAAAAATGATTGACATTCATCATCAAGACTGTAATTACTGATTGCTCCAGTCATTGCCCCATGTCAACCGAAGAATCTAATTTTTGGCTTGATCTACTTAACTTGCCTTGCTGTACATTTCTGATTGAAAATATACAGCAAGGCAAGTTAAGTAGACCAAGCCAAAACATTTTTATGTTACCCTTGTGCAGGTGATAGGTGGTGAGATTAAGCCTGGTGTTCCAAGTTACATATAGCTAGTTTAATGTTGTGCTAGTAATACAGAACTGAATAGATTGGTAACAGATTATACACCTTCATAGCCAAAGCTGGTCATACACTTGATGAACCGGCTGAAATTCACACAGTGGGCACCTCTGATGGCACCCTTCCATTCGACATCCTTTGATCAGAAAATTGGAGGAGCCTGATGGAAAATTGGTAAACAAACAGTCATGGCCGCCAATCAACTGCCGTCACTGTTGGGGTATTCTGATAGCGGGAGATTTGTCCATCCACGCTGTTTGGTGTGGATGGAGGAATCTGTTATATATAACACTGTAGTGTTCAGCTTTAGTGCGTGAGATGAATGACGTTGATAAAAGACATAAAAAAAGTCCATCAGCAAATTCACCATTTATATACATTTATCCAAAAGACCTATGGTTAGTCTGTCCACAGTCAGGAAATGGATACCAAAGAAGGGTATACACGGGTAGATGTTCGCACGAACGGCCATACGAAAAATCTCGTTGAACGTTCGATACTGGCAGATTGTCAAATTAAATTTCTTTTAATTACTGTTTTTATTTAACATTCAATTTCAGAATAATGGAGTTTCCGAACCAAAACTACATTCAGTGTTAGAAATTTGTTCGATTGAGAAAACAATCTTCAACATGCTCCTTCAAATTTTTTCGTTACTGTGGTCGGAAACGATCGTCGATTTGACCCGAGTAACGATTAGAAAGTCGAACGAACATTCCGAATTCGATTTTTTATTAATTCTAAATTCTATCCTTGCATTCCCTACTTTAGACATGCTTGTGGTTGTGAATTGTAGTAATATGCTTTGTATGTGAGGGAGCAGTGATAGGGAAATCTAATAAAGCATTTCCTGTGTATTTTGTACTTTGTTTTCTGAAGAGCATGTTCTTTGAGGGTCATATTACTTTACCAAAGACTTTAACATTCTTTGTAATGTTAATAATAAGCAAAGTGCAGAAATGGTTTTCAGGCTCTGTTTTGATAAATGTTTCACAAGTTTCATAAATAGCTACTAATGGGACTGTAGGAGAGTATGAAGGACTGGCGCTGTCCAAGTTGGGTTTTAATTATGGTGGATTTTTGTGTATTGTTGAACACTAAAGAGGACTTGATATGTGCCAGCTGTGCCCAAAAAGGGAAGCAGAGATCAAATGACTAGTCACAAGTATTGCCTGCGGTCTTCCTGTAGCTGATCTTTTCCCCATTACTGACTGCCCCCCTATGACTGGTGATCAAATGATTGATGAGGGAATCAAAAAAACAGCATGAGAGGTTTAGAAATCAGAGATCCACAGAATGAATGAAGCAGGGAGATCCTTCACTACAGGTCCTTATTTACAGTTTCCTCTCCAGCAAGGAGAACAGTGAGCAGCACAATAGTGCCATCAGTAAATCTCACATCAAATATTGTGAAAGGTGCAGTCAGAGGCGCAGTACTTTACATATCACACTGCAGATATGCATCTTTAAGGCTGTAGGTACAGGAAGTACACTACTATTTTACAGGCAAATTCAAGACAAAGGGTAGATTTTTTTCATTGTACTGTTTAGGCATTAAAATTTCTTGATGTTTCCTATAAGATAGCAAATCTTTACTTTTTCACTTTATGTCCACTTTATCTTCTGGCCCAGGCTTGTCTTTTTACTTTTAAGATCATGACAGTGCTCGGAGTTTAGATAATGTGGGAATTAGATTTCTTTGGTAAACGAGCCAAAAAAATGCTGCTGGTAAAGACAGTCATTTGCGTACTTAGAACACATCATGAATCCATTCGGTTTACGGATCAGCAGTTCCAAATTTACATGCAGCGCTAGTAGTCACACATGATGGGTAAACTTTGTCTTTGTGCCCAACACAGGAAAATGCCTGGCAGGAATGTCTATGCTCAAATGCACAATGAGAAGGAGCAGGAGATGACAAGTCCTGTGAACCACAGCGAGGACACACAGAACATCATCCAGGGAGAGGAGTTCATTGATGATGACATGGACACACAAACACTAGGACACGCAAGAGGTAACTGAATGATAAACATGCTTCTTCCCAACAGGTTTTTTGTTGAAGGCCTTACAATACCACTGTAAAAAAAAGCTCTTTTTGTGTCACAGCAGGTAATAATTTGTTAGTTTTCTAGCACAGGTGAGAAAACAAAAAACATAACTGACTGCCATGATTTTCAGGAGCCACGTTTAGCTCTTAGTTCCCTTTGATGCTGATTATAGGCAGCACAGTGGCTTAAGGGTCAGAACTATTTTGTAGCACAGAAGTCCTAGTTCAGTCCCTCCAGGGTCACTATATTGTATACTCCATGTTCATATGCTGTCACCATGTGCTATGGCTTCCTCATAGTTTGCTTGGCTTCCATTCTGATTTCATAGCCATAGAGCAAGTGTGTTTGGCAAGAGCAATAGATTGTAAGCTCCTCCGGGGCAGGGACTAACATGAAAGGCTCTGTCTACATTGTAAAGAGCTATAGCTAGCATGCTAGCAGTATATCGGTAAGTGAAAAAGTGCAAAATGGTAAGCTTTTAGAAGGTGCTAATTAATGCTAATTAATGGTCTCCTTACACACCATTACAAACATCCCATGAGCAAGATATAAGAGGCAACCTAATATAATTCTCATTATAAGAACTAATATATACATCTTACATAGACTTGGCATGTATGATAAAAAGGCAGTGTTTTAGGATATAAAAAGTTGCAGACTTACTATTTGCCGTGGCCTCTTGCTGTATACTGAAGGAAACCTATGAGAGTGCACACTGCATGCGAAGCTGTACAGAGCGAAGCAAAGCTATCGGGCACGGAGCTTCACATGCAGTGTGTAAGCGTAGTGCAGCCAGATGAATGACAGCATCTTCAGCCAATCGTCTTGCCTCCTGAGGAGGGAGGTGGGATAGGAGTGCGTGTGCTTGCGGTGCAGGTTCGGGGGTTGGATGGAGGGTTGTGGGTGCTAGTGATGCATGTCTGGGGGGAATCCAGCATCCTGCCCTACTCACTGACATCACTGTTTGCCTGGAGCTGGGTGGGACAGCAGTTGGAGCATCCCTCTTAGCTACTGGCAACCAGTGATGTCAGTGAGCAGGGCGAGACATCAGCCAGAGTATCACTAGTTGCTAAGAGCTTTTGCCAGCCCCCCACCACGTGACCCAATGAGATGCCACTGAAGGCAACTGCCTCAGGCTGCCTCATTTTAGGGATGGCCCTGAACAGCAGTCACATGACTGATCAGCTTGTGACAGCTGCAGTATCCCACAACGACTCTAAGTATTGGGGAGAGTATATGTTTTACTCTCCCAATACTTCTTCTTTACATGCACATTTAACCGGCCTTAACACATGATAAAATATACCTGTACCCTATTATCCCAAGGTGCATTTGGGTGCCATTGAAAATGAATGGCAACACACATATACCTTACTGTTACTGTATATTGTATTAATGCAGATGATAATGCAGAATGGGCTTTAATGCACACCGGTGTGAATGGGATTTAAAATACTTTGCTGATATATTATCTGCCAAAGTTTGCTGCTGTTCACTTTTGTGGAATTTGCATAGTGAAGAGAATATATTGTGTTTTCTAGTCTTCCCTGATTATCATCCATTGACCCTCCATGCTAAATGTTAATGGACTTGAGAAAATTGGTATAGACCTATTTCATGATATGGAAGCAGCTGACTCGATCACTGCTTTGTTTTGTCCTAAAATCTGGAATTCTTCCTTTAATTGCAGTAACATGTCTTCTTTGTATAACGAGGCAGCCATTTAAATCCTCAATGTTCGCTGTAGCGAAGTATATTTTCTTAGAATGAAGTTATTTACCCATAAGCCTGTTATCGTGTTACCTCTAATATCTCTTCCCATAAAAGATAATTACAGATATTTCTCTGTGCACATTAGAGAAGGCTGCTCTCCCAGGAAAGATTTCTGCTCTCATATAGCGATGTGTTTTGTGGCTTACATTCGGCATTTTTGTTACATTATTTTACTGAATCAAAACATGAAATCCATAGCTTGGTTTTATTCCTTTTTAAAGGGCCACTAAAGTTAAAGAGCTTAGTACAGGTTACGAGAACTTACTGCGGTATGGAAAATTGTAGTTTCCAAGCTTACAATGGCTCTGTATTGTGAGCTGCCAAGAACCTTACGGCCGCTGTATTTTATCCTTCTAATCCGAAGACTACAGTGACGGCGGGGTGAACGGATTGTCAGCTTTTATCGGCCTGACAATACGTTTCTGAAGGTTTTTTATGCCCAGACGTTTCCCAGTATGCTCAAAGTATATTGGATGTTATTTGGCTTTCATTGCTTCTATATATTTAAATTAACAATTAGAATGTAAAATGCACTATCCAGTTATGTCAAGCCATTCTTCATCTGCGTTCTAGTGCAGAATGACGGATTCCACTCTCTGTTTGGCCCATGTCGCTCTGGTGATTCTGGGGACAGTTGCCCGCTTTGCCAGAATCCCTAGTGTGACGTGGGCCGTTCGGAGGAGCAATGTAAACTGTCAACATAGGAGGTTTTAACAAGAGCCGGTCACATGCTGAACTGTGAGGTCAAGCATAATTGGGTCATGGGAGGCCATAGAACATAAATGATGGGCATTTACCTATACCTGGTATTACACAGCTATGGTGTACAGCTGCCTATAGTAGTGATTTGTTATAGGAAGCTATACACTTGTTTTTGCATCTATTAGCGTAAATATGCACATGCATATGGGCCTACAACCTTGGACTCAGCTAGCCTGCTTCTAGGGGCATACAGCTTTATGCATGCACAGGTTTATGAAAGTAGATACATAAATGACCGTACAGCTGCCTATAGCCAATCGCTACTATGGGTGGCTGACCAATCAATACTATGGGTGGCTTTAAGCCATAGCTGTGTATTCCGTGTAATTCCTGGCAGGAAATATGCTCATAATTTACATTTTACAGCCTTAGATGTCTATGTGCACGAGGCCTTACTCCAAGTTAAGTTCTGCCCTATTAGAAAGACCTACAACAGGTCTTTCTAACACTTTCTCTTTACATATATATATAGATATATCTATGTATATATGTTCTGTAAAATATGTGAAATTGGACAAAGACTACAGCGTGTTGGGAAGTCTCTGGGGCCAGTACGTTTATGTCACTGATCTTAAAGTACACTTGAATAAAATGCTAATTGCCTGTATGTCGTACTGACACTTTGGTGTACACTGATTGTTCTCAGAAGTATTCAAGTTAGAGACAGCCAAGCAAATAGCATTTACAGAATGACCACTTAAACATTTTGTTCATGACTGGTGTACTGTTACCTAAAACAATGGTGGTTTCTAAGGTCTTCTGGGTTGCTAAGAGTATAACTAAACTCATTCTATTTAAAGTGTATGTTTTCAGCACATCTCTGCAATACATACACATTTCCCCACGTTTTAACACTTTAAAAAGCTGTTGATCTGTCAGAAATCCAGTGAGCTCCTAACTTCCTGTAATGAAACATTGACAACATTGCCTCTGCTGCACTGAAATCCCAATCAATGTTGTCAGCCCTGCCTAGTTCTCTTCTGTTGCACTATAGATTTCCTAGCATAAGGGTAGGGTTCGTGTACAGGGGCGTTCCCATAATGGGGCATCTAATTGGGGGTCAGCAGCACGGGCGACTAACAGCACCTTCCCCCCCAGCTGATAGTTCAACCGCCCACCACCTCCAGCTCGGCAACCCGCCACCTCGCTTGTTACCTCCCGCCTGGCTCACAGCTCAGCACCCTCTCCTGGCCACCTCAGGTGGTAAAAAGGTTAGGGGTGGCCCTGGTTGTGTAGTCCAGGAGGGATAACTCAGGCGGATATGACGACACTACTTGGGATTTAATTGCAACAGAGGCTGTGCTGCCAGCCCAAAAAGGAAGTTAGGAGCTCACTGGATTTCTAGAAGATGAACAGGCAGCTTTCTTTACGTTCAGCTTTTTTAAAGAGATAAAACATGGGGAAATGTGTTGGATAGATTGTGGAGATGTACTGCATATTTTTTTTTAAGCCAAGGCATACACTTTAACACTGACAAATGCGGAACCATCAATGTCTATAGCCAGCAGATAGTATGTGTCTATGGTTATTTAATGATGCCCCACAATATCTTCTCAGATAATGTCAACTTTACTGGCCCTTTAATTTATCTCATGCTCTGCGCTCTTCCATCCTGCAGCTCTCACTCATCCTCTATTTCATTTTCCCATACACTTTATTTTGCTTGTTTGTTTGTTTGTTTTTCTGCGGCCCAACCTTGGGACTCCTCCACATCATTGCCTTGCAGTGACACTATCTGGGAGAGGTGGATTGTTCAACAGCTACAAGGTCCCTTTATTGTCGATGCCTGCCAGTGTCCATTCGCAGGTCAGTGGCATGTTAGGTGGATGTTTGACCCTGCTCCTTTATCCCTCCAGATTATCTGCACTCTTACTGCACCTTGCCACTGTTAGGCCGTTCCACACGGAATCACTGGGACATCCATGATCCGTCACGGATCGGAGCACTCAAAGATCTTTTATGTTTTTTTATCACAGCACCTTTTTATTTGATGTATTCTCGTTATGGAATGGGAAATCAGGAGCACTGAATAATGTTGTATTATGCATTAGGGTCAGCTACATGGGAGAGATCTAGTCTCGCTTTAATAGCATGTAAAAGTCCTGCAAAAGAAGCAATTGTCAGCAAAGGGATTATTTTCCTGGCAAGTAGAGTTTACAGATCTCTTATGTAGCTGATGCCTCATCCAGAAGTAAATATGGTAAATATTTGTGAGTGGTAGAAAGACTAAACTGTTATGACGTGATGCCCGAATCACTGCGGTATATACAGTATGGGTTACAAAGGGAACTTGGTGCTGTGAAACCTTTTATTATAGCATGTTTCCAAAACTGATATTCACTTTTTTGGTAAATGCTAACAAGGGCCAATTCACACATTGCGACAACTGACGCTAAAAAAGGGTGTTAGTGCATGGCAATGCTGCTGGTCTGTGTGCATTGCGTTGCGGTGCCATTCGTTGTAAATTCACCCCAATTGTTTGTCGGGTGATTCAAACCTGTGCCGCCCCTCTGCCCAGTGCCGCCCCGAGGCCAGGCCCTGGTGGCCTTGCTGGGAATCCGGCCCTGTATATGGTAGACTTCCACTCAGAGGAGTCAGAGGAAAGGTGATGGTTTTATCAACGAAAAAGGTTTTTCGTTTGCAAAATACACGTGACCATATGCGATGTCTTCGAGTATAAGTAATGACCATGTGTATTAGGAACAGTCATTTGACTATATATATATATATATATATATA